>NC_051179.1:102772290-102872289 GCF_013339695.2 Rhipicephalus sanguineus | reverse complement strand
ATTCGATATTGTCCCATATATCTACTGCGAGCGATCCCAGATTTCATTCCGCGATGTCCGGAAACAGAAGTGACAGACATTTTAGCGGCACTCATGTAGTTATTACTGAACATTGCTTTCCTTACGTGCCGTGCGACGCTTGAAACGAGCTATCAGCAGCGTTTCTGGAACAGACGACGTCCGCCGATGAATCGCCGTCGCACTTTCTCGCCACCGATAGGCCTAGACGTCACGAGCCTCTGCGGAGAGCGCGTTTTGCTGTCGAGCCGACTTGCAGAACAGAAGCTGCGTCGGCACCGTGCATGGCATCGTGGCTTACTCGGAACGCACGCGCGAGCGTTATTTATTCAGCGGAATAATTCTTGGTCCATGATTGCGACTTTATTGGCAGCCCCAAGATCGAGCTGCACGTGTTCTGACGCGCCGGCGGTGCGATTGCCGGTGATAGACGCCCCCAAACCCGAGACTTTGGCGCAGTTTGGCGCAAATTTCGTCGATATTATCAGGATGGCGCAGTAAATACAATTTGGCGCACTTTGGCGCAGTTGGCGCAGGAGTGGAATCACTGCGAAAATGTACTTAGATTTAGGTGGACGTCAAAGAAAACCCAGGTGGTCGAAATTTCCGGAGCCCTCCAGTACGCGTCCCTCATAATCGTACCGTGGGGTTGGGACGTTAAAACACAACAATTATATGTGCAACAAGAATACTTAAGGCGTATCACTGCGCCCTCGGCGCTAGAATGTACTTACGCCGTAAAAGGCAAATACGGACAGCAACGCGCAAGCAAAACAAGAGCGAAGAACGCGACACATCGCGCTGATGCAATACACGCTCAGTGGTCGACGAACCCGCATGTTCGTGATAAAAAGATAACTTGGCAGTGAAACCCTGTACCGTTTTTGAATAAGTAAGCGCGATTAGAAAGATCGCGAGCATGCAGCCTTCGGCTGAGCCAACGACTGGCACGGTTACGTGAGCGGGTTGCACGAGCAGGTGCGCTTGGATCAGGTCCGCCTGAAACAGCTCCGCCACACCGGCTCCAACCGGTTCCTTAGCTCGATCTGAAGTTATTACTGTCCTAGTACGCACGCTTTAGCGACCACAATGAAGTAATTTCGATGAAGGAAAAAGAGGCTTCTGCAGTACGTATCACGTTTTCTAGCGCATTCCAAAGCGCATCAGTGCATTCGCGCATGCGTGATTGCGCACGTAGTTACTCCAACGTAGCAATTTTGCTACGTTGGAAAAAGCCCTCTGGTGATGCATGGTACGCAACATTGGTTGTTGGCCAATTCCCATGTATCGCTGGGATATTTTATGTGAAGGCCATGGCTAGGCTGCAGCACGAAGGTGAGGTGCACGTGCATGCACTTCGTGCGGCAGCATATCCATGGCTACAGTTACGAGGGCAAGGACACCCCTCTCCTACATTTAAGGCTATGTGATTTACCACCTCTGGCTGCACCATGGCAATGCAAACACTTGGCATTTCTTATTTCGTGCACACTTTTACCTCACAATACCAGCAACTTCGCATCCCGACACCACGTGAGTGCGCAACTACGTCCCGAAACCGAACCTGCGACCTCGGGCTTCAGAAGTGGGACGCAGTCAGCAGTTCGGGCGTGAAGGCTGCACAGGTGCAACTACATGCACGACAGCTTACAAAAAAACAATCGCATTTATTGGGTCAGATCCTGTTAAATTAAGAACGGCGTTGAGTGGCCCATCAATAGCTTCGACCGAACATTGTGTAGAATGCGGGTTTTCTCGTGCACCCGGGGTTGACGCACTTGTCTCCCTCCTCGACCTTAGCCGGCTGGTCGAACGGGATGCACAGGCTCTTGGCACCCATGGCCGGCGCACCGGGCTCCGCCTCAACGTCCTTGGCACTGTTCTTCTTTATCTCGTCCTCGCAGTCCATGTCGCCGCAGAAGGGAGCCATGATGACGCACTTTTGCTCCAGCTTCTGCAAAAACACGTCCCAGCTCTTTGTGACCGCCTGGTACTTGACCTGGTCCGCCTTGGCACGATCGAACATCTCCTTCTGGATCGTCTCCAGCAGGCTCTTGATGTCGCCGACGGCGCTCGCGGCGCTGTACGTGATCTTCTCGCCCGTGTCCCTCCGAACGGCCACGAACTGGTTTTGCTGCATGTCACGCGGACCGATCTCCACCCTGATGGGGACTCCCTTGAGCTCCCAGTGGTTGAACTTCCATCCCGGCGAGTAGTTGTCCCTGTAGTCGCCCTTGCATCGGACACCCTCTTTCCTGAGCGTGGACTCGAACTCCTGACAGAACTTGATGAGTGCCGCCTTCTGTTCCTCCGACATCGCGGCCGTGATGCCGCACGGCACAATGACAATCTGGTAGCAGGCCACCCGCGGCGGCAGCACCAGTCCCTGGTTGTCCGCGTGCACCATCACGAGCACACCTATCGTCCTCGTGGTAAGACCCCACGAGTTCTGGTACGCAAACTTCTTCTCGCGCGTCTCCGGATCCTCGAACTGGATCTCGAACATCTTGCTGAAGTTCTGGCCCAGGTGGTGCGACGTGGCACCCTGGATGCCGCGACCGCTCGCGGGCACGTAGCCCTCCACGGTCGTCGTGAAATCGGCGCCGGCGAACTTCTCCTTCTCGGTCTTGCGGCCCCGAACAACCGGAATCGCCAGCAGCTCCTCGTAGACGGCCGTATAGATGTCGAGGACCTTGTAGACCTCCTCCACGGCCTCCTCCCGGGTCGCGAACGCCGTGTGACCCTCCTGCCAGAGGAACTCTCTGGTCCGCAGGAACGGCTGCGGGTGCTTGAACTCCCAGCGGACGATGTTGCACCACTGGTTCAGCTGGAGTGGCAGGTCGCGGTGCGACTGGATCCACTTGGCGTACGACGGGTACATGACCGTCTCGCTCGTCGGCCGGATGGCAATGGGTTCGGCCAGCTCGCTGCTGCCGGACTTGGTGACCCAGGCGACCTCGGGGGCAAAGTCCGCCACGTGCGTCTTCTCCCGCTCGAGGGCCTGAGCCGACACAAACATGGGGAAGTAGCAGTTCTGGACGCCGATGGCCTTGATCCTCGCGTCAAGGAACTCCTTGATGTTCTCCCAGATGCTGTACGCCCATGGACGCAGGATGTAGCAGCCACTCACGTCGTAGTACTCGATCATTTCAGCCTTCGTGATGACCTGGTTTATTGAAAAATAAAAAAAGAGGAAAGCCACAAGTCGATATGTGCACTAGTTTTGTCTGTCAGATATGTCTTCAAAACAAGGGCAGTAAGAGAGTGTCGCCTCAAAGGATTACAGGGGCGGTGCCAGGATTTTTTTTATTCTTCCTCTGGGGGTGCGGTAGGGGGGGCCAGCTACAATGAGAGATGTCTAGATATAATGAGAAGTATGTGTAGGGTTGGCTTTCTGGTACACTGTGGTAGTGGTGGGAGCAGGGGGGTGCGGAACGCTGCCGTGCTGCCCCCCCCCCTCATCCCTTTGTGCCACTCCTGAATGGCGACGTCGCTATGCATAACAGTATGCCAAATTACACATTCTCAAATGGCACAATGTAAGGAGAAATATGTTGTTTCGGCATGCAAGAATTGTTGGAGGGTTCATTGGAGAGAATAGCTGAACAGACAAGGTGAAACTACCACAACAGTAGTCATACGTACAGTCATACCACATCAAAGACTTGTTGACGCAACCCTACATAAACACAAGCAGCCACAATGACAGCCCGCGGAACATTAACAATGACATTAACAGAGAAAAGTGACAGTGTGTACACTTATCTGCTAGAAAAGCACCAATGCAACAACTACAGCCAGTTACAAGCTAAGAATAAATGTAAGCTCCTCCCAAAGCTGTCATTGTCCCACCGAGAAAGAATTTGCACAGATGCCCCATCGATTGCGTGATGCCATGGAAATAAGCAAATTGCATTTGCTTATTTCAGTGACATCAAGAACCTTTCACATATTTCAGGTCGGTGGTCTTCCCATACAGACACATGTTGGTGTCGATGGTTTTCAGTCAAGAACTTGAACTTCCTGGCAAACTTCAGAATTTCCGCAGTGGATTAATCCCACAGTGGTGCATTTCATTTCACCAGTGTGGGATTACTCACACCTCAGGTCGTGCTATATAAAAGACACTAGCATATCACAAAGGAACAATATAGAGTTGACATTCAGAGAAATACAGACAAAACATTTTGTTAAATGCAGTTTCGTTTCGTTAAATTGAAGTTCAAAACTCCTTAATCGTTGAAAAAACATTGGAAAGCTTCAGACAGCCTTAAATGCTTGACTACTCATACTTGTTTCTACACGAGTTTTTGCTCCAGTACGCAGTAGGTGGCCACACAGGGACACCACGATACATTGGCTTAATATGTTTCTGCAATCACTGTTGCGGTTACATGTGAGGTTAGCCAAAAAAAATGCGTGCAGCACACATGTTCATTATTTTTTTTATGAGGAACACCACCCCACACAGTATCCTTAAATTTCACTCTCTTACGACATTGTGATGTAGAACACCAGGGCCATTAACTGGAAACCTTCCGTATCAAATGAAGAAAGAACATGACTGCTGGTGATATTTCCTGTAATTTAAGATCAAAACTGATGAAAATAAACAGACCTCTTTAGTTTCTCATCCCGATTTCAAATATGCAACAATTTTTCTTGTAGGTCAGAAGACAGACAAAGCTGCCACACTTGTTTCCAGAGACAGTATGAAAAAGACAGCTCAGCAGAATGTGAATATTATTTATTGCAAAGGTTGATACTGTAATATGAAATACTAAGTAAAACTCTGAAAAGTTTTCAAATCAAATCTCAGCTGGTCATTTTGCAGACAATCTAACCCAATGCTGGTGCCATGGCCGCCATAAAGAAAACAAAAAAGAAGTGCGGAAAATTAGGATTCCACTCGCAGCACTTTGTGAAATAGAGGATCAGCATTAAAGGGACATTAAAGATAACCACAATATTTCTTGAATTAGTAAATTACTCTTTCATGATACCCAAAATGCCATGCTTGCTGCAAGAAGACACGTGAAAGGAAAGTGCGGGTGGCGACGCCACCTTGAAGTTCCCACATAAGTAGCCGTGACACTATAGATTTTTACATCGTCTACAAGGGCCTACATAGTTCCTAATCAAAAATGAAGTACATTGTCTTCTAAGAGAGCCAGAGACTTAACATACTAAGTTTCAGCGAATTTTGTTGAGGCAACGTGGCCAAACTACGAAAAAAACACTTCGAAATCCGTGACGTCACCATGGGAGCTTTCGGCGGGATATTCAAAAGTGAAACTTCCGACACGGAGTTTGTGATCTGTTAATAAAGCTATGGTCATGAAATTAACAACACTAGAGTTTTCATGGTATAATTTATCACTCTAAATTAACTTATTGTTTCACTCTAGAGTCCCTTTAATTACAAAAAAATTTCTAGATCTAGTTGTCCTAGATCACGAGATATGACTCTGACAAACTAAGTAAGTGACCAAGAAGCATTTCAGATTCAGCTCGTACATGTTTCATAAAACACTAGTGTAGATGAAATGCTGTTCTTATAAGAATTAAACTATGCTTTATATGTGAAAAAAATAAAGAGGTGCAGATTTCAATAACGTAACAAAACACTTTTTTTTCTTTCATCATATTTTTGGTCTCTACAACCCACGTCTCCCTTAAAGTATATTAGGAAATGGTTCTCAGCATCTACACTTGGTGTCATCATTACATGCGAGATAAGCAAGTGGCAAACATCAAAAATGCACGAAAATTATCCACTAAGTTACATGCAACACTACTGCACTTATGCTACACAACAATCACTCATCCCCTGTCCCCTCTTGCAACTTAGTACATACCTATAAATGAAAAATGGAAGAGCCATTCCAATCTGTGAAGGTGGATGAACAGCAAAGCTGTGTAGCCCATGGATGTATTAATTTGATTTATTCAATTTATACTTCTTTAATTTAGCTTACCGTAAAATGCCGAGCAAGCGCCCTCCCTACGGTGAAGGATAATGCGACCAGATTTAGGAGGGGGAAGCTTGCTCGGTCCCGGACCGAAATTCAAGATGGCGGTGGGAGAGCCGCTAAAAATAAAGAATGCCCATCCATGTTTCTAATGAAATGATCTATTTATTTACTGTTTTTATTCCCCCTTGTCTTTATCAAACGACTCCTCAGAGTCGGACACAAAAGTTAAGTCAACGCACTCGGCCTGCAGAGACCTGCAGTGGTACATGGCCGACACCGGTGAGCCTGGCGTGCAGCGCACCATCCTCCGAACCACCTGGTTCATTAGATATGCCGCACCCGGTGAACGATGACCAATATACGACCGGCCACATGACAACGGAATTTCATAAACAAGATTAGATACGCATTCAGTGTACTCATTCTTGTGGTTCTGCTTACACAAGCGATGCTCGTCTTGAAAAAAAAGTGGCCGCAGGGGAGGAGGGTTTGGGGGGGGGGGGGTAGCGCTTGCTCGGTCATTGGCGCTTATTTCAAATCTCCCCAAAAATGGCGGGGGCGCTTGCTTGACATTTTACGGTATGTTCCTTCAAAGCACTTCCACTTCAATCTGCATGTGCCAGAAGTGCAGCACGCAGGTTACTTACTAATTTAAATATTTGTTTATTTCATTATTTACTTCATTTGTTCATTTCCTTTTATCTGTTTAGTTTGTATATGTATGCATTTATTTACTTTATCTTTGTTTATTTTTAGTGGAGTAGTGGGCAGCAGTGGAACTTGCCTAATTTCTATGGCACATACCTGCTAAGGCTTTTCTGTTGAGTAGGTAATTGTTGACTAGGTAACAGTTCACAGAGTTACGATAGGTTTATGTTTCTCATTACTCTCAGGGTCCCAGTCACGTCAGCCAATTCGCCTAGTTCACCAGCTGCCATATGAGCTCAGTCTGGGTGCCCACGGTCGCTTTTTTTTAAGGTTAAAGGTAAAAGCCATTCACGTTCATAATTTTCTGTCAAGCAGGTAACTGTTCATGGAGTTATGAATTGCCTAGTTATACACAACTTCACTGTAAAACCCAGAATGGTAAACCCCCAATATACTCGAGGACAGCTCTTCTTGGCAGTGGAGTGAAGGCTACGGAAGCGGGGCCTCCTCACATTCCTGTTACTCCTCAAGTAGTACAGCAGCTTGTGGCTGATTTCGGTTTTGCTCGCTCGCACCTTTAACACACTTAGAAAATATATATGCGAAAAATACGAATGGGAGAAAGACATTTCCATTGTTCAGTGTACATTTCAGTGTCACATTACAAGTATATTTTTATTAGAGAAATAAATGGCAAATTTGCAGCTGCACTCTGACCCACACAAGCCACAGATGACATGTTTACTTTGGGAAGTAGGCGTGCAGAAAACGTGGTTGGTGCTGTCTAAGAAATGGAAAGAAAAGAAAGACATTCTTGTAAAGTGATTAATAATGTCATTTTACCTGCAACTTCCCATAGCTGCTTGAGTCTAACAGTAAATAAAGCAGAACTTATTTCAGCTAGGTAAATGAGAAATTATCAATAAACTTGGGTACTATTTCCTGGCGCACTAGCAAGCACGTGTTTCAGTTCTGTAGCTTCCACAGTACTACCAAGATTGTCCCCGAGTATAGAGCCACTTCATTAAACAGAAATGTGACCACATGCAGCAACATAAGCATGATTAGGAAACTGACTGAAGTGCCCTACCTGAGAGTACCAGTCTGGTAGGTTCTCTTCCTTCTTGGCTTCCAGTCCGAGGCGTGTGACCTTCTTGGGACCATCCTGCGGCGTGGGAGTGCTCTCCTTCGTCGCTGCTGGTTTCTTGGCTTTCTCTGCCTGCTTGGGTTTGTCTGCCTTCTTAGCCTTGTCACCTTGATCCTTCTGCTTTTCCTGAGATGACGATTTCGTGCTGCTGCTCGACGAGGACTTCTCCACTGCTGCCGGCTTCCACTCCTGGCCAGTGGCAGCCTTGTAATCTGCCTTCAACTGGAGAAGGGTCTTTACCTCGACGTCGACGACATCTTTGGCAGCCTTGTTGGCCTTGAGGGCCCTGACCTTGTCCGCTTGTGCCTGAATCTTCTTGTCAAGTTCCTGCGCACCTCCCGTCACCGAAATGTCACCCGTGCCAGATGCTGGTGGCACGGCGGGGTTACCCGGCTTCCATTCGTTTCCACTGAGAGCCTTGTACTCTGCCTTCAGCCTCAGCAATTCCTTGATCTCGGGCTCCAGCGTCTCCTTCGACACCTTCTCTGCCTTCAACTTCCTGACTTTGTCGCCCTGTGCCTGAATGCTCTTGTCCAGGTCGGTGACGGAAGCGGAGTTTTGTGTGGGAGGATGCGGGTTACCTTGCTTCGCTGCAGGAGCTGCCGAGGTTGGCTGCCAGTCTTTGCCGCTGAGCTTCTTAAACTCTGCTTTCAGTGACAGCAACACCTGAACTTTGGCATCTATTTCCGGCTTTTGCGCTTTGTTGGCCTTCAGCTGCCTGACTTCGTTGCCAACCTCCTGTATCTTGTTGCCCAGTTCCTCCAGCTGTCCAGACTGCGCGACCATGGGCTTGCTGTCCTCGACGGGCGACTTCTCGGATGCCTTGCCCTTGGCTCGTTGCTGTTGTTCCTTCAGGCTCTCGCGCGCGTCGTAAAACTTTTGGACCACCTCCGGAAGGGTCGAGGTCGATTGCGTTCCATCGGGAATGTGGAAAAGCACAAGGGGTCCCTCCACACTTGTGTGTCGTGCAGCTTCTGGGTCGTAAGGCTGGTCGCAAATGAAAAAGCCTTTCCTCTGAATCTGGACGATGTCTGATTTCTTGAGCTTCGCCAGATGTGGGTCACCGAGCATGGGCACCTCAAGGCGGGTGTCTTTCCTCACAAAATCTTTGAAATCATCGTCTTTTCCCAACACTTGTTTAGAAAGAATGTGGTCGAAGAAGACGCACTTGCAGGGCACCAATGGTGCTGAAGGCGTCTTGGCAAGCCATGTGACCTTGAGTGTGTTTTTGTAATTCTTGTCATCAAGATTTGGCTCTGCAACAACCTTGCTTACTTTGCCATCTGCATCCTTGTCGACACTTTTGATTTTCAAGTTTCCAAGTCCAATGAAAGTGACGTTATCACCGGCCTTCATCGCCTGGGCATCAACCTGGTCCACGAGCAACTGTTGCGCCACAATAACTTCACGCTGTCCGAGAGCCGGGTTCTTTGGGTGAACCGCAACCTGTAGCCTATCCTCTTTCAAACCTGGGACATCAACCACAACAACATCTTGTTCCTCAACAGCCGTGTGCCGAGGAGCTACTGGGTCAATGACCTTCTTGTTGAATGCCCAGATTTTGTCCCAGTCCATCATCACAACTGACCTAGATGAGCCCTGAGCAATGATGAACTGTTTCAGACCTTCTACGGTCATTCCTCTGCGAAGAACTCCACGGACAGTGGGCATGCGCGGATCGTCCCAGCCATCCACGATCTTGTTTTCAACAAACCAGGTGAGCTTTCTCTTTGACAGCACCGTGTTCATCATGTTGAGCCTGGAGTATTCGTAGATGTGTGGTTTCCTCATACCGAGGCTGTCGAGAACCCAGAAAAACTGCTCGTCTCTGTCGTGGTACTCGGTAGTTCTTAGGGCATGCGTCACATCTTCGATGCTGTCTACGATTGGACAGGCGAAGTCATACGTGGGATACACCTTGTACTTGCTACCTGTTCGCGGATGGTCCATGATTTTGCACCGGTACAGGGCAGGGTCCCTCATGCAACCGTTGTTGGAGTTCATGTCGATCTTGGCCCTGACGCAGCACTTGAGCCCGCGCTCGCTGCCTTTCTTCATTTCCTCCCAGAGTTTCAGATTCTGCTCGACCGTGTTGGACCTGTTCTTGGACTCGATCCTCTGCTCACGCTCGGCCTTCATCGTCTCCGCGTCGGTGTCATCGACGTAGGCGAGGCCCTTCTTGAGCAGCTCTTCGCACTTCTGCAGCAGGAGCTCGAAATAGTCGGACGTGAACGTGAAGCGATCGGGGGTGATCTCGAGCTTCTTGACGTCGTCTAGGATCACCTTTTCGAAGTCTTCCTTCTCCTTCTCCGGGTTGGTGTCGTCGAAGCGCATGATGAGCTTGCCCTTGAAGGCCTGCTGGTAGTACTGGTTCAGCAGTGCCGCCTTGGCGTGGCCCACGTGCAGGTAGCCGCTCGCCTCGGGAGGGAAGCGGACCACAACTTTACCCATCTCGGCACCGGGAAGATCGACGAACTTGCCTTCTTCCTTGCTGACCCTTGTGCCGGCGTCACCGGCCGTCGCCTTGGGTTGCTCGCGCACGGGGGCGACGCCGGCCGGCAAGTTGGAAACGACGTCTTTCACGTTGGGCTGCTCCGCGATGAAGCGGTACCAGCGGGAGACGTTCTGCGGGCACCGCTGCGCGGCCAGCGCCGCGTGCCACGCCGGGTTCCCGTAGAGGGCCTCCCAGACGGCGATGTCGGCCAACGTGACGGCCCGACCCACGAGGTAGGTGACCGAAGCGAGAGCCTTGTCGAGGCATCCCAACGCATGGGCGAAACCGGCGTCCGAGCCACGAGACAGGCGGGCCGTCGCGAATTCGATCCAGTGGTCGACCTCGGTGCGTTCCAGAACGGTGTTGCCGTACAGCTGGCCGTCGGGCACCGCGCGGGCCAGAAAGCGCGAGATGAGCGCCGACGATCCGAACGATTTGCCGCCGTCGAGCTGCAAGCACGTACTGTTGTTCCAGTCCACGTTGACGAGGACGGCCGGCTTGACGTACGCGGCCGTGATCAGGGCACCCACGGGGGGCTCTGTTTTGCTGCAGCTTAGCTTGAGCTGCATCTTGCAATGCGGCACGCCGGCTGTCACAACCAGACAAAAACGGGACCGTTTTGTTCCGGCTCCGGAGCGCAAAACTCAGCGGAGCGGATGCGGCGTGTTGCACCACGCAGTCACGGATTGCCGAGAAAGGAACATTGAATGGGATGATGTAAACGTCTAAACTTTCGCTTCCCGGTGTTTGTGAGAAGGTGTCGCCACTAAGCAATCGCACCGAAACGGCAAAAAATTCAGTTACGAGTAAACTGACGCAGATACCAACCTTACATCACCCTCGCTGTCAAATTATAAATGTCTTCGTGCTTGTAACTTTGTAACTTGACGCGTACAAACGCGGAGCTTACCGACCGTTCTCGAAAACAAGTTTCACAAGTTCAATCGACATCGCAGTCATCAAATTTCTCGTCTGTTCGTGGTTGCAGCCCAAGTACGGAGTCAGAGGAATGCAAAACTTTGGCGCATTTACCAGCAAATATTTGAGTACCATCTCTTGTTCGGACTCTCACAGTATTTGATAGCCCGATATCGTTTAGTATAAAACCTATCTGTCTTTAGCTAAGGGCCCGAAATGTCGATATTTACGCCCACGAACCAGATACGGTTGACTAACGTCGCCGTGGTTCGCATGAAGAAAGGCGGTAAGCGCTTCGAGATTGCCTGCTACAAGAACAAGGTTGTGGCTTGGAGAAACGGCGTGTAAGTTTGTTTTATTATTTTGTCTATTTAGATGACGTTTGCTCAAGCGCCGTCAGTTAGCGTGAAAGTGAGCAAGCTGCGTCACTGTCATACCAGATAGAGCTACTACTGCCGCTGTTAGATGCACGAGACAGGTGTTGTGTTGTCTTGTTTCGGCCTGCTTTGCGTTCACAGCGTTTAGAACTGAAATGGCAAGATATATAGCATGTTTGTAGTACTTGAACACGTTTGGCGTTTGCATGTCAAAACTGTAAGCGTACAGCCACAGGTTTGTGGTCAGTTTTACGTAAGCTTTTGCATAAAACTTGTATTATGTAAGTAGTTGAAGTGGTTAGGGAGTTTTCGAATAGGCGCCCCAAAGCCCTTTGCGTGTGCTCGATTTGGGTCAAGCAGGAGCTAAGAGATTTCGAATAGGGTCTGCGGCGCTTTGGACACTCCCCCTATTCTAGGTCACTCTAGCCTGGGCCAAGAGTCGTCGCTTCAGTGGGTGCCATCATGTTTGTTTGACCCAAAGCTTTTGAGGCAGGCTTTGGGGCTTCCGCTAAACTCGTGAAATAGCGTCCCCAACGCAAAACCCAAATTCCGTTTGGGTCTCGCGCATGCACTGCGGCACAACGCTATTTCTCTGGGGCCCCAGAGAAATAGCATTCGTTGAGAGAACAGGAGCCAAGACTGGGTTCAAAATACGGCAGGAAATCTCGTAATTCATTATTAATTACAATAATTATGTTGCACCAACTTCGTCGATTGGCCCTCTGCACCACGAAATGGCGCCTTGGCCCTGCGGTGATAGTTTTGGCCACACATTTTCCACGCTTCTTCATGATGCTAGGGTGACCCTAGCGCCACTATGACATGAGCGACATGTGGAGGAAGCCTTGATCGGTTGTTGGCTGCGTGCCTATGACGTAATCGCCGACATCATGTTATGCTGCCGAAGTGGGCGTAGCCACAATCATGGGCTACACCTACCCCTCTTGGCTTCTGAGAACTGTGGAAAGGCCAAGCGAGAAACCAAAACCAGCCGGAGTGGTTTGTTCTAAAGCCTGTGACTTTCTTATTGCAGCACTTATTTGCAAAATTCTTGCAGCAGCATGTTGACATCGTACAAGTGCGCAGTTATCGCTTCATCACACATTTTGGACCGTGGGGTGGTTTACTGGTCCTTTAAGATGCGAGGACCTTTCTATCATTTACAAAGGCCCCACTCAACGAGGTGCGTAGTTCGGAATGGTACTGTAATTGTAAAATAGTCTAAGTGAGCCCTATTATTTTTTTTTTGCCATACGAACTCCAGTCAGCTCTTATTTTGCTTTCTTTAAAAATGAGAAATATTCATTGTTTGATTCGATATTGAAATATATTTCTCATGTATTCATAATGGATTTGATTCAGGCATGATGCTATTCTGTTACTCTTAATTCTTTGTAAAAGGAACTCAAACAACACACAGAGTTGATCTTATACCCATGTCACACGGTGTGCTTCGGATGGCCATCAAGCTGTATCCGGATTGAGTTTCTTGACCTGCGATTGGCTCCTTTGCTTGTATGTGCAGCACGCAGCAAAATGATACCGTCACTAAATTCGCCAGGTTGTAAGGTATTAACAGATTTGAGAAGAAACTCGGGAGCTGTGCAGTGAGTGATGTAACAGAGATTTGGAATGGTTCACCTACCATTAGTAATTTGATTATTCATGCACAACTCGCATCAACTGTCTTGACTCTCTTTGGTGTATATTCACAGACAACTTCCAGTGTGCTCTTTTACGATTTGTTTTCGCTTTCCTCTGACAAATTAAAATTGATGCAACCTGAATGAACAGCTTTGTGTTATTTTGTTCTCTTCTCTTTTGTCAATGTCTGCACGCCTTAACTTCTTTATGCCAAATGAACACCCGAAGATTTCAGTGGCCACTCCAGGTAGACAAGCAAAGAAGACCACTAGAAGTTCCTATTTATTTGGTCAGTCTCGCCGTGTTTGTATACCTTTCAAAGAATGTATGGTGCTGTATAGCAACACTTCTCCCCTTTAATGTACACAACACTGTACATTGACGACGTGCTGGTCTCTTATTTCATCACTTTTATTGTCACAGTGCCTTAGGTAACAATTGTCTCTCATTTGCAAGCTTCATGGTTGTTTGCACATTCATTTACTAACATGTGGTTGCAAGCAGTATTATACGCATATGCTCACTAATTCACATCAGCCTCACTTTTTTTCACCAAATAGACTAAGCTACCTCCGTGTTTCAGTTTGTTCACCTGATTACTCGAGTGTATTTGAGGAACATTAGCATTCAATTCGATGGGGGTATTTCACTCTTCAAACAACCCTGCACAAATTGTTGTGTTGTAAGACTAAGGAGCAGGGATCGTAGAATGAAGTCATCCAATGTATATTATCAGAGCTTATCACTGACAAGCAGGGACTTGCTTCTGTTTTCGTTTTCTTTTTTTCCATCACAGGGAGAAAGACATTGACGAAGTTCTCCAGATGCACACCGTGTACACGAATGTCTCCAAGGGCCAGGCTGCCAAGAAAGAGGACCTCATCAAGTGCTTTGGTACAGAAGACCAGACCAAGATTTGCAAAGAGGTACTACAGCTCATTGATGTTAATGTGTTATAGCACATATGCTGCACGTGTGCACAGTTGATTTTTTTTTTCTGTCTTTAGTGTAATGTTGCTACATTACTTGCTAAAAAAATTATGTTCCCCTTGTCAGTCTCTTGAGAGGCAAAAAATAGAAAAGGTGTCATGCTTGGCTGGTTAGTAAATGTCGTCCGTACACCACTAATGTCACAGTGCAGCCGATACTAGACGCTAGAAATGACCAGAACCCGGAGAAGCAGTGTGGTGGCACACTCGACCTCTGATATTTCGCGGCACCCGTAATACACCGAATGTTTCTGATGCCACGTTCCAGAATATGTGTGGTGTGAACTACCAGGCACACACATTTTCTGCATTGGTGTTATTTAAAGGCCAATAGCTGAGTAGTGAACAGTTGCAAATTCTGTCGACTTATGGAGATCACTTCGGTGGTACACACCATTTCTTTGGCTGAGGAGGAAAGTTCTGGCATGCAGCACGTGACAAACCTTTCCTTCTCTCTGGCTTTTGCAAGCCAGTGCAATCTAGCTTAAATGTGTTGCCATTGTGTGCTGTGTAACTATTCTCAGACATTCGTTATTTTAAAAATATGCATGATGTCCATTCTTACGAGGTTGTCAGTATTTGGTTTCTAGTATTTGGATGCTTCGGTAACTACAGTGTGGAAAAAAATATTTGAAAAAAAATGTGTGCTTCGGCAGCCGCAGTGCGTGTGGTATTGTGAAGTATTTGACTGCCTTGTTTTCCACTCAACAAAAGGCAGGTGTCACCTGTGGATCACCATCCTGTATTGGAAGATATTCTCGCTGTCTAATCACTTGGCGTGGAAACTTGGAACACAAGAGCGCTTGTGTATGCGAATCGATGTACAGCCCCAAAACATCTAAGCAGCATTTAGAATGTTTGCGTCAGGCACCTGCGTTGTTCTTGTGCAGCTCTAGTCTACTTCACATTAGCCTCTTGTATCAGGCTGACAGTGCGGCTCAACGTGGCAGTCACTGCTGTTGATGAACCAACATGTTCGCCAGCATTGCCTCTTTGCCTTGTAAAGCAGTGACATCCGATGGCGACCTCATCAAAGAAGTGACAAGGACATGGACAGCGCTGTGCGTGTTTTGTCTCATGTTCAGTACATATCGTGGAACCATTAACAGCGTAGAATATTCTACGTCATACCACGAAATGGACAGTACAAATCCAAAAAAGAAAACTAGGGCTGTGCGAATATTTAAGTTTTGACTTTGAATCCGCTAGTACATTTTCAAATAATGCGGTTTGACTCTTGAATTCATAGTATTTATACTTGGGAATAATTTTACACGTCAAAACAAATGAATGGTGGCATTTTGCCACATGGGAACTGCCTGAAAAGGTGGTTTCACTGCAGCATGAGGCTGCTATGCCGTGAAGCCACATATTCAGGGGATATGCATACTGCTGTGAGGGTAGACTTCAAGGTTGAGTGCGGATATTACCTGTACCCTGATTATCTCTTCATTTTTTCTTTTTTTGAGTTTAAAAGCGTGTTATGCATGTTTATATGGGCCAAGTAAGGCAAATTTTAAAATGTATTTTACCGCTTAAAACTTGCATTCTACTGGTATTGAAGGCCTCCTACTCTTCGAATTTGCTTCAAAATTATTCTATACTAATTACCATTTGCTTCAGCTTCACGTTGAACCAAAAGGTGATATTCGCACAAGCTTAGCTCTAAAGCATGTTTACCTCAAAGGAGATTATGTGTGATTAACGCATTTCAAAAATAGAAATCTCATACATGCGAGTGCATTCCACAAGAGAAAATTATGAACGCAGTTGCCGGACTGACTACTATTCCTCACTGGTCACTGTCATGCCAGCACTCTTTGTAACTTCTATGCCCAGGCCCTGCCGTCTTTGAAGTGCATCACCAGTATTTCTGCCATTTTGGTCCGTGAAAACTATGGAGCCTGGTGACACATGTGGAAATTTTATTATATCAGCACCCGCCACTTCTTCACCACCAGTTCAGAAACTCCACAAACTTGCATGCCACTGTGTTTTTTCAAAACAGAGAATAGCAGCTCTGTTGAACGCTGCTGTGAACGAGTGCCGGAAGTTTTGTGAAGACGCTGCACTCATGATGGTGAAGCGCAACGATCAAGTACAACAGTACATAGTATGTGGCGGTAAAAAAAAAAAAAAAAACCTGCCAAATTGGCTATAGCCAAAAAGAGAAGCTCTGTCATCAACCATCGGTACCCTTCCAATAGATTGCCACTGTTTGCTGATTGAAATAGTGGCTATTCCATAACTGATCGACGCTTCCGAAGGCACACTCTTTGGTATTTGATATTTTTGGCCACTGTTTGGCACTATTCAACTTGAATTTAGTTTTAGATCAAGTTTCACTGTTTGCCCACCCCTACCAAGAACAGTGACCCGCAAATGCTGCCGAGTGTATATATCTGGCATACAACGCAGAGCATTTGCCCAAAGCAGACAACGCCTACGCAACGCGGTACCACCCATGATAAGACACTGTAGTATTTCGATGGCATACACTGCTCACGTATGGCAAGTTTAGCTGGAGTGAAATTGTGTTATCGCGATTGCTAACCTCCCACTACTCGATCGACATTCAGATCCTGACCAAGGGTGAGCTCCAGGTGTCGGAGAAGGAACGCCACAGCCAGCTGGAATCGAGCTTTCGGGACATTGCCACCCTGGTGGCCGACATGTGCATCAACCCAGAGACCAAGCGGCCCTACCCCGTCAGCATTGTCGAGAGGTCCATGAAGGAGGCACACTTCTCGGTGCGGCCCAACAAGAGCACCAAGCAGCAGGTCGGTGCCACTTCCTCACAGCTGGAAAACATACTGCGTCATGACTTCTGATGGTGAATGGAAGCTGTAGAAATGCAGTTCCGGTCATTATAATTATCCTATTATAATAAATGTGCGTTTATTCTGAACATGCATACCATACCATTTGCTAGTGAACACTTACCAAGTACCATGTAACAACGCGCCCAGCAAGCCTTATTTAGGAAGATACCGTGATGGTCATAATTTTCAATCGTATCATGGGTTTGGGACGTTAAACCACACAATTATTATTATATTAGTCATAGTTTTCATGATTTCTGTGGCAGTGTGTGTTAGAACGAAGATGTTGCCGCTGCAGACTCATCTAGAGTGAAAGTGGTGGTACAGTTGGGAAGATAAAATTGACTTGTGTGAAGGCTTCAACATATTGCACTGAAACAGTTATTTCAAAACATTGGTTAGAATGTCTTTTTCTCTGCACATGACAAAGTTGATGTTGCCTAGTCATGCATACGTTGGGGCATTGTTAGTGAGGCATGAAGCTTTGTCATCTGTGAATTGGAAAAAAAAAAGAGGAAATTGTGGCAGTTACACGATGACTGGAAAATGTCACAATTGTGGTTGATTACATTTCAACACTGAAATAGCTCACATGACTGTTTAAACATTCCCGTCAAACACCACTTGTTTGCTTTGAACAATCTGGAAGCCAGTTTTATACAGTAGAACCCCGCTGATACGTTTTTGAAGGGACCGTAGGAAATAAACGTAAGAGGCGGGAAACGTAAGAGCCGAAAAACAGGAAAAACGGCAAAATATTTAGTGGTACAGAATTTTATTTCAATTCTTACGAGCAGCACGAAAATTGGCGCGCTCAGCCGCGATCTAGTCGATGGATAGAAACGCGGAGCTTAGGACGGCCTTATCCACAGAAATGTAATCAACGTATGTGATTTTTTTAACACCAACAGCTGTAGGTATGAAAGAACTAAGCACACGCAATCACGACCGGCGCGGCGAGTCCGACCGCGAACCGCACGCACGACCATGCGAGCTCCAACCAGCTCGAACTCCTCCCGTTCTCCGACAAATAACGATGATGATGAGTCTACACCAACGCGATGGCAGAAGTGAATGCCAATCTCGGAGGCCTTGCTTTCGCAAGCAATTACGTCATACACGCCATGTTTGTGCAATGCAAATCTCAGAGGCTATGCTTTTGTCAATAGTAAATGCCAATCTCGAAGGCCTTGCTTTCGCGAGCAGTTACGTCATAGACGCCATCTTTGCAATTTGAATCTCGAAGGCCATGCTTTTGTTTGCATCAATTGAAAGATTCTGTTGCTTGCGCCTCTCATGCGGCTAATATTACGGTCAAACGAGGCCAAGCTGCGTGAAAATGCACCATGGCCGCTCTCTTTGGTAGTCACTCGGTCGGCTCCGGGCGCACTTCGCGACGTATCATACGGGAACGGTCCGACAGTTACAACGTAACAGCGGGGTTCCCAATACATTGTATCCTATGGGAGCTATGCCGGGACCGGCGGAAAACGGCGTAACAGCCGGGAAGACGCAGCAGTGAGGAACGTAACAGCGGGGTTCTACTGTATTGTTGACATCGAAAAAGCAAGGTAAGCTTACCAATGCCTTTAGAAAGCAGTAACTGTTTTCCCATTCCATTGGCTCCTTCTTGCTTATTCACTAATACAGTATTTGAATGCTTGGCTCTAACAAATGCATCCTCCATGACTGTGATGTTCATTGTAGGTCGATTCAACTACACTCGCTTTGAGCAAGTTCTCTCTTTTCCTGTTCTTCATCGATGTCTAGTCTGCAGGATTTTTACCTACATTAATGTTCTGAGGTTGCTGCTGTGGTAGTTGTATCAAAGAAAGCACATACTCCCCCCGCCTTTGGGCTCAAAAGTTTTGAGGACGCATTTGTGCTAATCACATTTTCTCACTTGTTGGAATTATGATCGCTTGTCATTCATTAAAGACCCATAGATCACTTCATGTGTCACTGCCATAATTCTCTGCCATATACATGTCTTTGATGCTTTTATATAGTAGCACCTGATTTTAGGCCTCTCTACAGCCATAATACACCCTGTCATTGTAATCATTGGTCATCGCTAACACCACATAAAAGACACGGCGGTCTTTGGCCACACCTGGGCTTTACGTCACAAAAATCCACTAATTGTCATCATCATCAGTGTTCTGTAATCGAATTTAATGTTGTGCTTAAATGTCCACTGCAGGCTCTAGAGGCCATCCGTCAGCTGAAAGAAGTGATGCCCCTGGAGCGGTCACAGATGAAGTTGCGCGTGGTGTTGCCACAGGGCAAAAACGTGCGGCCACGCCTGGAAGCACTCGCTTCATCCGTCGAGATGGCCACCATCCATGGTGACACGGGCACCCTCGAGATGGTCAGTGCATCTTTAGTGCCTTGTTTGGAAAAGACTGTCATTCGACGGCAAAGCGTGCTACAATCATTCTCTAATTCTCTCCTACTCGAAGGGCTGCAGTGGAAGGTTTCAGCGCGGTATTTATCAGTATTCTACCTGTCACGCATATACACACACATCTTTGTCAAGTGCCAGCATTGCATTACTTGCAAATCAGTTCTGCAAAAGCAAGCAAGGTGAAAAATTGCCATCCACGATGTTGTAGCACAAAGCTATGCGGAAATTCATGTAGATTTCTCAGAAAGAAAGCTTCCCACTTGACAAAGTTGTTTGTTCTGGTCTGGGTCTCGAACCCAGGATGAATGACTTTCCTGGGTGATTGCTTCACCATCTTAGCTGACCAGGTGGCCAGCAAATGGCAGTGCAAGCGCGACTAGCTAGCCTGCGATCGTTTCTCGAAAGGCATTTTAATAGGCTTGTGCGAATGTTACAGTATTCGAAATTTCGAAGTATTCGAAATGAACGAATAGGTGTATATTAGTCCGCATGTAAACCCCCTGTGAAGGCAGTTTCGCTGCAGTGGAGGGGTGCTCCACTGTGAATACACCTTTCCAGGGAAAATACGCACTGCCACGAAGCCCCACTTCAAGGTTAAATGAACATAATGCCCTCACATCGATTCATAATTTTTTTAAGCTTAGAACTTGTTGTACAGTCGAGCCCGACTATATCGAACCCGTTTATATCAAATTATCCCGTATATCGAACAATTTCTAAACACGGTAAATTTACATTGAGAATATATAGCAAAAGTTACTGTTACATCGAACGAAAATAGCAACGACAACCGATATATCAAACTCCATGTGCCTCAAAAGTGCCCCAGCAAGTTGGCTTTCCCTCGCGGTGGCGGGGAAAACTGCCGGCGCCACCCTAGAAAAAGTGGTTTAGACCCGGTTGTGCACGGGCGAACACCCCCCTGCAAGAAATGATCCTGGCCCGCTCGCAGCGCTTGCAGCCAATCAGAGGCCGTCGTGCTTTCTCCGAGGTACAGAGGCGGTAGAAGTGAGCGCCATTTTTTCTTTCTTTATGCTTGTGTGCCTCCTGCTGCCTGTTTTCCTCGAGTCCTCATTCAGCGTGGTCCGTGCTGGTGGTGTTGCCTGTTGGGGCTCTGTGAACCTTCGTGTCGGCAGGGAGCTTAAGATCGACTTGCTCGGAGCTCTTTCTATGTTGAGTAGATCGTGGGCAGATGTCACGAAGGAGACGATCCAGAACTGCTTTAGGCGTGCCGGCTTCCGTATGCCTGGTGATGACACCCCAAATTCCGATGACAGCACTGAAAACACCGCAGGTGTTTCCGCCGAAGTTTGGAGCGAGCTGGCAGAGTTCCCGAGAGCTATCGACGGATCGACATTCGACGAGTTCGTCAGTGCGGACGATGATGTCGCCATCATGGGTGAGCTACAAGATGAGGGCTACGTTGCAGACGTCGTGCCGACCACGAGCCAAAGCGACAACAATAAGGAAATTGACGATGGCCCATTGCCTACATCCTCCGAAGTGATTAGTGCACTTGCGTTGGTCCGGCGCTATTGCGTGAATGTGGAAGGTTGCAGCCTCAGCTGCTCCGACTCGTTGGACAACGTGGAGGCGTGTGTGCTGTCGCAGGCAGCGAAGTCGTTGACACAGAAGAAAATCCAGGACTATTTTGTTCCAAAGTAGGGCACGCAAGTAAGCCACCATATTAATAAAGTACTTTTCTTATTATGTGCCTTTGTGTCAAAATCCTATAGCGGGCCTATATTGAATTATGCCATATATCGAACTAATAAACGTTTTTTGGCGAGTTCGATATACCCGGGTTCGACTGTACCCGCTTATATGCTCTAAGTATAGTAAATTTTAAAACTTAACATATTTTACAGGTTATCGCTTGCATTCCACCGAAAGTCTAAATCCTGCTACTATTCTGCTTCCACTTCCTTTGAACCAAAAAAAAATATATTTGCACATGCCTTGTTTCAATTTAAAACAAATATTGTGTAGGTTAGTTGGGTCACGACAAATATGCTCATTGTTCTTTATAATATGTGATATATACTATTCGAATTTGATTAGTAATTATTTGACCAAATCACTATTCGCTTCGAATTAGCTTCAAACCTAAAATTTACTATTCCCACAAGCCTACATTTTAAGGTGCCACGAGCAGTTCAGACAAGTGCAACTGGCTTTCATTAACCCCGGTTAACTCATATAATTTATTGATTTAGAGAAGAAAATGTCCGTTGTATTTTAGATTTAACGGTGCTATTGCATTCCATATCCACACTTAGATAATCTATGAGCAGCAAGACACCCATGGGGCAGCACCGCTTAAGAATCATTATCATTGTGTGAACCATTAAATTTGCATGACTTGCAGACCCGCTATGGCTGTGTGTACTGAGCCGACACCTCCCGGAAACAGCCTTGTGGGAGCGTTGGCTGAGCACGCTTGCTCGTGTGCACAGTTTGTCACACTTGAGCAGGAATCAATCTGCAAATTGTACAGTGCCGTCTACTCTTAGGGTGAACACGGCTCTGCGGAGCGCCAGTGCACCCAGAGCGGCCGCTCATCAAAGCGTAGTGGCGCAGGCGCACAAGAACTCACAGGAGCGACTACATCACATCGTCTGCTGCAATGCTGGCCGGTGCTGGCACGCCTGCGATTGCTTCGCTGTAGTACAGCAAGAGCAGCGCGTTCCCGTGCGCCTGCGCCATTTCATTTCGATGCGCACCCGCGCTATATGCTCTGGCGCTCCGCAGAGCACAGCCACGTTGAGCCGTGTTCACCCTAAGAGTGGACGGCACTGTACAAGCTGAGAGCCGCTTGTCTACCTGGTTTGGTGCACTAATTGCCAATGGTTGGCAGCATTGGCTGTACAAATGGCATTTTGTAGCGGATATGTGTGACGCATTCATGTGTTATTTGTAGACCATGGCACATTTTACATGGCGCAATTTCTATAGCTGCTGGTTTGCTTCTGCACTACACTTCAATCCATGCAAGAGGAACCTCTTTGTGCCGGCTGTAGGGTACATGAGCATTTAGGCTTAGCGTCTATGACAGTAGGTGGAAGGCCGTTACGCAGTGTGACTTTTGGTGTGGAGGGGGGAGGGGGAGAATTGTAGCCAATTTTTGTACCTCTTGCACTTCATTACCACAGGGATGGTACAGCTGCACCAGTTGCACCAAAGCACTACATTCATGACTTCCCATGCCAATTTGCCCCAAACCATAATATTCCTTGAAATTGCACCACAATGCTCCAAAACACTGAAACCAACAATTGTGGATTCATTTTCTGCTCCGTTTAGCAAAAACCAGGGGCGTAGCCAGAAATTTTTTTCGGGGGGGGTTCAACCATACTTCATGTACGTTCGTGCGTGCGTTTGTATGTGTGCGTGCCTATATACGCAAGCAAAACTGAAAAATTTCGGGGGGGTTTGAACCCCCCCAACCCCCCCCTTGGCTACGCCCCTGGCAAAAACTGACAGCTGTGTTAGAACTGTGATTCTGCTTCATCCGCAATTTAGTATGGAACGTTCTGGATGAAACTAAAGCCAGGAAAAGAAGGCCTAACATCTCACTACCGCCATAGTTTCCTACAATACTTACTAGAGGGAACTCTGGCGCTAGTGTCTATGGGAGCTGCAATGCATGGCGCTTCAGCCAGCATGGGAATGATGGGTAGTACACGGATTTGTCTAGACTTCATTCTTTCGGCTCCGTTTGGCTCCGCGTCGCCTGCGTCCGCTTTGTTGCAAAACAAGGTTCAGCAACAGTCAGCGGTTCCACTTCACCACTTTGACCTTTTTAGGCTCACCAATTGAACTCTGGTCACGAAGTTCACAACGGTCCATTCTTTTATCCAAAAGAAAACCAAAACAACAATAAACAAAGCCACAAGTGCATTGAAAGCCCACAAGCATGAAGACTATAGGCAAATCCGTGTACTACCCATCATTCCCATGGTGGCTGAACGATCGCAGTGCCAGAGTCCCCTCTAGTTAATTTTAGAAAACTCTATGACTACCGCATGCTGACTTTTATAGCGGTATATAGACCCACGTTTCCAGCTTCCCAGGCTGCTGGCAACTCTATGCAGATATTTTGCACCGGCTACTTTATAAGCGTCAAGAATTTGCCCAGACAAGCGGGTGGCCATGGACTGCGTACCACCTCTGTGTGAAGGCATTGTCTGCCTTTCTTGCTCTGTCGAGTTACTGCACCAGTGAGCGTGCGAGGCTAGATTGTTTCACCCGATTGCCGCACTGGCAAAACTTGCCATGTAGTATGTATAGTATAGACACCTCTTTAGGTGGACCACTCCCAGGCCGGATCCACCAGCCACACTCAGCGCACACTTCCAAAAGAAAGTGTGCAGCAGGAACATGCAGCTGCTGCACTCGCACAATGCGACGAAGACGATAAACATACGTTGCTGAGTCATATACGAAAAAAATGCCCACCGAACGGTTGGAAAAGCTCGTGTAGACGTGTGTTGATACGGTGAAACCTCGGTGATACGAATCTCACGGGACCACCAAAAATATTCGTATCATCCGAAATTCGTATCACAAGAAAGCACGGAAAATTAGCATGCGACAAAAGAAAGCTGGCATACATTTTCTTTTATTGTTTTTCAGGGCCGCAGCAACGTCAGGAAGAAACCTGAATGATTGTCAGTTAAGTTCTTAGATGTCGGCAATCGTACCAGCACTCGTAAATATACGGTCCGTACGCGCGTATTTAATTAATGAACCAGGTGCGTTGTGACCCGCGACAGCAATAGCCCCTTCCATATTTTAGTATGCTTTTTTGCATGACATCGAAGTACTGCAGCGAAAGTAACGATACTAATAAAATCTGGGGTTTAACATTCCAAAACCACCATATGATTATGAGAGACGCCGTAGTGGAGGGCTCCGGAAATTTCTACCACCTGGGGTTCTTTAACGCGCACCTAAATCTAAGTACACGGGCCTCAAAAATTTTCGCCTGCATCGAAAATGCAGTCGCCGCGGCCGGGATTCGATCCCGTGACCTTCGGGTCAGCAGTCGAGCGCCATAACCACTAGACCACCATGGCAGCGCAGCAAAAGTAACGAACGAATCGCTTTGACGCGATGCATCAAGGCCACAAAATTGCAGAACCATGGTCCTGTGTTGTGATTTTGTTATCGCGGAAGTGTTGGGAATGTTTTTTGGGAGATTTACGGCCGTGCCCGCACAAGTACAACCTCAACGATCGCGCATGTTGGCGTTGTGAGACCTGACTCCTTCGCCAAGACCATCTTCGCCTTCTTTTGGTCCTCGTCCACCTTTCATGCGATGTCTGATGCACGAGGCAGGCACGTGTAAACACAGTACGACAGCAGCCCGCGTCGACGCGTTAAAAAAAGCAGGGTTCTAATGTCCTGTGTAACCTAAACGCGAAGGCACACAGAGGCACATGAGCCTCCAAGATTCACGCACACAACCTCTCAGGCCGTGACGCGTCTCTGAAGGTTTATTCTGACCGTAAGAAAATTGTTTTTCTTACACCGTGATTCTGACGATTTGGCGGTGCGGCGCGCATGCCCACGCTGGCATTCCCGCCCTCGCACGTGCTTGGCGCGTCTTCCACGACAGCGCGGACAGCACCTCTTCGTAGCTGGGCGGTAGCGTACGTTCTTATCAAACGTCGCTGTGTGAAAATCGGTTCGCAACAACCGTACTCCATTGCATTGCAGGCCAATGGACCTTGGCCGGGACCAACCAAAAATTCGTATCACCCCGAAATTCGTATGAGCTGTGATCGTATCACCGAGGTTTCACTGTAATTTAGTGCTTCGAGGGAACCTTGCACATTAGTCCTCCGTGCGCAGGTCACATGTATCACACGCTCGTAAGGCAATTACCTCTTTCCTTCATCCCTGGTTTCAGATTTAGACTATATAAAGTGTCGTTAGTCTGGCAACTTTTCCGCTTGTATTTCCGTGCGCCCACTGTTTGACAATGTGCAGGGAAAGCAAAAATGGTGTCAAGACAAAATATCCATGTAAAGCTTATTTTCTTCTCCATGATATCAAAATTAATTTTAAAAAATGTTGAGCCGCTCGGTACCTCTCCTGAGTCATTTTTTATCCCTCTTGCAATGTTACCATGTGAATAACTCTGATGTGAAATATCGTTCGCCATAGCTGTCATAAAATAGCTTCTTAACAGTACTTTTTTCCTGTGGTAATCTATAACTGAAAAAGTTATCTTGCTTCTTTTTTTTTTTTCCTACTAGCTGCTGCAAAACACTGCTTTCGTGCTCCGGAAGCAATCTGAGCTGTCCCATGCCTTTCAGCGCAAAGACATTTATGACGTGCGGTGCAAAGCAGTAGCGTTATGGTCAGCATGCACTGCATTATGGTGCACGGAATGGTGCGGAAAGGATTAAAGTAGAAAATGCTTGCCGTCTCTGCATTATTGCAAGTTCCTCACCAAGAGTGATAGCCTTCAAAATTAACAATAACTCGACGATATGGCTACAATAAGCGCTGTCCTGTCCCCTTTCCTTGTCCATGTCTCCGGTGCACTTCGTACTAAAAGTCAAAATGCTCAAGGCAAACCACCAGATGGGACGAGGCCACCGCAGCACCATAGGTTCCCGCTGTTAATATTGTGATACCCCCCATAGCAGCATAGTGCCAGTAACAGATAGCCCGTTAGAGTTACAGAATGGGTGCCTTCTGAAAGGGATGACAGTGAATAAGGCGCTATGACAGGTTCTAGAAGTCCTTATGCATTCGGTTGAGTCAGCTGACTCAAGCCATAGGTTAACAGAGACCGGGGTGCGAGAGAGATGCCAGCACTATGCAGCACACATGATTATTAAGTATTGTGCACAGCATTTTTAACTGCAGATTAAGTATGGGCACGTAGGGACTGCTGTCTGAACTGTGTGCAGCAGCGTCTGACTACCTGCACGTGCGTGCGTCTGTTGTGCAGGTGCTTCTGACGGACCCGGGCAACTTCCGGCAAGTGGACGAGCTCGTGAGCAAGGAGAGCAGAGGCCGCGGTCAGCTGGAGGTCATCAGCCTCAAGGAAATCCAGGAAGGAGATGAGCTGCTCGAGTGACTGCATCGTAATCTCGTCGGCCGCAGCCTTTGCATCACGTCAGATACGAAAGTCCCCATATAGATTTCCATTCGCGACAGAGGCTGTGGCGTTAATAGACTGGTACCTGGTGTCGTGGCCGAGGTGGTATGAAAAGGTAGAAGAAACTAAACGACGTTGCGTGTTGATTGTATTCAAATTAGTTGTTTGGTGATCATGCCAGTAAAAAGACATCCTCGGGAACAGGGGGCTGCTTGCCTCTAGCTGTTGTGATGGGGCATGTCACAGAGGCCTTGGAGGTACTGTATGTAAAGGTATTTTAGATGAGGAGCATGGAAAAACTGTTCAAATTATGTTTTTCTCATTGTGCATAAAATGAATAAACTTATACAAGTCATTGGAATGCCTGTTTCTTTTTTCGTATTATGACTTCATTTCACATGCCTGTTCTCAGTCAACATCGGTCAGATTTGAAGTACATATGTTATAACACTTCAGACGTGCAATGCTAAAATGTAGTACAGCTGAGCCTTACCATAACAAAGCCACGGCCACTGCAAAATACCTTCATTAAATCCAATGTATGTGATAGGTTTGTATTTGTTAGGCACTATTAGTGACAAGCAGCATTTTAAATTTACCGTATACGCTCGACTAAGGGCCACGCTCATGTAAGGGCTGCTACCCAAAACTTGGCAGTCCAAATTTTGAAAAAAAAAAAAAAAATCTCGCCAGCAAACGGCAGCGTTGCTGCGTCTCGCGTACAACTCATTTCACGGGAGCTACCAAATGGCAGTAGCTGTCCTGCAGCTTCGTCACGCGGCGCTGTCTGCGAGTTTCGGGCACGCGGTACTATTTGGGAGATCTTGTCGCTCTTCTCGCCGGCGCCATTGACCCTTTGTGCCGCCGTTAATTTTTACGAGATATCCCATCGTTAAGTATATATGCCACGATTAAATAGGTTTTTCCATACGTGGATCGAAAATTGAACCAAAATTTCACACTTCCGTGGAAGGGTCGCACCCCATCAAAATCGCGGAAAAAAAGTGCAGCCCTTACACGAGTGTATACGGTACTTCATTATGTCATTTTATACCTTTTAGCAATATATCTGTGCTCTTCGTGGTATCAGTGTTCGATTGTATTGCAAGAAGTACTGAGCCTTAATTTCTTTTTTTGCAGTGCTGATAGCTCTAATAAAAAAATTTTGTTTGCAGGTAATCACACTGGCAATAGATAACATCGCAAAACCTCCTTGCAGCTAATCTTTGAATTGAAAGGCATGTTGATTACTTTACTGTAAGAAACCCAACGTTACGTAAACATCCAAGCTCAGTGCACAGATTTACATAAAATTGTGCACAATTTCGTCACAGCTGTGCTTGGCAAATTCTTTCTGGGTTACGAAGAACAAGTGCTTGTTTCGGGCGTCATTTATTTTGCTTTGCTTTAAAAGAAAAAACTGTTCAAGGTTCGATTTATGCATGGAACTGTTGTCTAAGGCAGAAAGCAACATTTACTCGTTGCAGTGCTTTGTCTACATCACCCTTCTGTGTAGTGCAGAAGATGCAATTGAAGTCTGAGGAAGCACTACTTGCCTGCTTATCTTATCACTCTCTTATCTTATAGATTACAGTGTTCTCGAACAACATAAAATGCATCAAGGAAATGTCCTTGCTCAAGATTGCGTAAGAGAAGGCTACCATGCGTTCAACTCGAGGGACTTGAATTTCACTGGAATATTACTAAATCACCGTTACTAAGCCACCGCTATTACTAAGCCACAGTTACTAAAAGACTGTCATTCGTTCACTCTCAGTGAAACTCAGCCTGGAGAGAGAGGCAACAACAGCGGTGGCCCAGTGGTTATGGTGCTCAGCTGCTGACCCGAATAATGAGGGTTCAATCCCGGCCACAGTGGTCGCGTTTTGATGGAGGCAAAATGCTTGAGGCCCATTTACCGTGGAATGTCGGTGCACTTTAAAGAACCCTATAGGTGGCTGACATTATCCGGAGCCCTCCACTATGGCGTCTCTCATAGATTGAGCGGCCTTGGGATGGTAAACCCCACAAACAAGCCAACCAACCAACGTAGAGACTTGAGGAAGGGGTTCAATGAGGTTTGTGGAATTCAGTGGCTTTCAATTTCACTGGTCACTGAAGTTGAGTGTGCGGGTCTTATAAGGTGCACTTGTGGTATGTCACCCAAGTGCCACAATGTCTAACATTCTCCTCCTGTCACGTGCACAAGGTCTTGGGTTCGATTACTGGGAGCATACAAAGCATTTTGAAAAAAAAAAGAAAGCGGCAGAATGCAAAAATTCTTCCACTCTGAACTTTTCTTGAATGTTAAAAAGCATCGCGTGGTCGAAGTTATTCCGCAGCCATTCCACTGGGATTTCTCACAACCCTTGTGTCGTCACGTGAATCAGTGCTCTGGTCGGTGTTGACGCTAACCATCAAAAGTGCACAACAAAAGACGAGTGCTCGGATGAAGTGAACTTTATTTATTTAGTGTGTAAATGCTTTAAATAAATGCACAGTATAAGGGTTACAAGGTGTTGGTACTGTAGTCTGCACAAGCAAAATGCGTACGTCATACGTCCATCCATCCATGCATATGTCACACATGAACTAGCATAGGCATGGTGGCCAAGTTCAAAGGCGCATTTGAAAGATACGTGGAACTTCCTTTGTCTCAAACTGGTGTCGCCAATGACATCCGTCAAAATTGTCCACCTTAAAATGTGCATGGATCAGTGCATAGCTGCTTTTGTCAAACTACTTTTTCCTGCAATGTGTTAGCACTGCAATGTCACATCTGCAGAAGTACAGTGCGAGTATAGCTTTTTTTTGTGTGTTCAGTTAAGCATGGTTGGTATCATGTGCGCTGTGATTCAGACAGTAAAATCAAAATGACTGTGTAGGCTGAGAGATGAGTATTTCGAACTGCCCGCAGTTCCGTCAACAAAATTACGTTTTACGCATTAGTTGGCTTAGCACTAAGACAGGTGTCCATCTGCTGCGCTCACCGTGACTTTTTCTTTGTCGTGAAGCGGCAGCGAAGCCACATCATGCGTGGCTAGTTAGATTAGTGTTTTGGACATGGGGATTAACATGGAAGCATGAACAAGCTCATCATGAATCATGTCAGTGCTGAAGGGACAGATGTGGGGGCAACAAAAAAGGCTATGCCTTGTCTTTTTTTTTTTTTTTTTTTGTGCCTTCTATACATCCACGTCCTCAGGGCTGTCCTGTTTCAAGATGGATATGGAAGCCACTGCGCTATGATATTTTTGGTCCCATACGCAAGGTTCCCTCATGTAATGGCTCCCAGGATTATGCAGGTCCTTCCGAGGAAAACCTAAGCTACACAGAGAGCATACATACAGTATGCCGTACCAATGTATGCGCAGCGCCGTGCATTGTACTGTGTACACAAGCATTCGGGACAGGAGTGTAGACATGTGTTGCGTTACTAAATAAAGCTTTGAAAGCACATTGGCCTTTGATCGATGCTGCACTGTAAAGTGTGCTCTGGCCTGAAATTAGCTCCTTTTGGCTCACGAGGTCAGTCTAGCGTGACACCGGGGCAACCCAAGTCCACCTCCCAGTAGAGGAAGCCTTCCTCTTCAAGCTGCTTGCACACTGTGAGCATTTCAGCTTCACCACTCGAACCTGCGCAGAATTTCATTTGCAAAAGACACTAGCGTTAAATCTTAACAGATAGTTAAGAAGGCATAATAAATCTTTTTGTTGCCAGTAAAGATGGGCACTTCACCGTAAGTCAAAATTGCACTTGGTGTACTCATTTCTGGTTTAACAAAATAGCAATGCCCTGGCTGCTTTTGATGTAAGTTATAGCTCAATAGACATCCCTAGCTCAAATGGATGTTGTCGGGAGCACGTTTGTTGTGACACAAAGAATCCTCGGCAATGTGATTGTTGCAGAAGAATTGATGCCTGGGCAAGTATTGGTGACAACGGCGATCCTTGGGGACTTCCCAGAGATGGATGCGCCGTGAGTTGTCCAGCGTGTGATGTGAACGTTCCCTTTACCGAAACCGAGGTCGCGGATGTCCTCAACCACATGCCACCCCGTTCTTCACCGGGGCCAGATTCCATCACGCCGTTAGTTGGAATTGGTTATGCATGTTCGAAACGGGCGGCGCAAAAACAAGGGACAAAGGCGCTCTGTGGTGTGTAGTCTTTCCTTTGTCCCTTGTTTTTGCGCCACCCGTTTCGAATGTGCATGTGATTATATACTTGTAGCCGTGCAGCGGCCCCCTCCAAAACTGCTCCTGAAGCCGCCATTGGCAATGATTTAGCTGGCAGTGATTTGGAAGGCATCGTTATGAAGAAACTGCATTGCTTGGCCAATGTTGAAGTAAGGAAAGTACGAATGGAAGTTGACTCTAGGGCAGTTTGCCTTTTGTGAGATTGGAGCCCATATGTTTCACATTACGTTTGCAGTGCTCTGCAATTGAGCTACAATGACAGATGCCCCAAAGACAGCTTGGCTTCTTAGATGACACAAACATGATGATGCATGTGCTTTTAACAGCAAAGCTGTTTAAACTAGCCGTAATTTGTGTTTGTGGCCTGTCATAAAACTACCGTCATCATGAACAGGTATGTGCCACAGAATTTGGGCAGATCCCACTACTCGCCACTACGGTGTGGCCTGTAATAACCCGGAGAACAAGTACAGAGAGAAAGACAGAAAGAGAGAAACAAACAGACCGAAAGAAAGATATAAAGAAAGAGAAAAATTTTGCTGAAAAAAAATCCTTCACAAGGCGGGATTCGAGCCTGCATACGCTCAATCCAAAGGCGAGTGTCCTAACCACTCGGCTATCCAGGCACACTAGCAGATCATAGCATAGCCTTGTATAGTGTAGCAAAAGGGTGGGAAAGGGAAGCGAGCGTGAGGAGGAGGAAATGTCACTACTCACCACAGGTTCACTAAGAAAGGGAAAGCTATAGAAAGAAAGAGAGAGAGAAATAATGGGAATAAAGACATAAAAAGATAGAAAGACTTCGCACGACTAGTGCAAAGCTGCCATACTAGGGAACGGGAAAGGCAACGGCGGCTGCGAGAAGAGCCCGAAGCGATGGAAGCCCTACATTGACGACGACGTGCCCATAGATCTATGACAGGTGCAAACACTCGGTTCTGGAGTTTGGACATCCATGTCACGACTAACCTGGCTAAAGCCTAGCGACAACCTAGTAGCAACCAGATTAGACTACAGAATCGTCTAGTTTTGCTGTTTCAAGCCTTGCACGACTTAGTGCAAGCTTCACCAACTTGTTACACTGGCTGCATGAAATTGTCCTAAAAAAAAAAAAAACAATTCTATGGCCATCAAGACTGTTGGTCTTTGGTGGCAAACTTCTACGCACCCACATTGTTTTGACAGCCAACACGACACAGGAGCAAGGCGCAGCCACCGCCGCCCGCCCCCGTCAGCTTTGCAGCAAGACCATGCAGGGTGGCAATCTCGGCGATCCTGTTCAGTCGTGGGTGACCAACTCCAAGGCAGTTCAGCAGGGACTGGTTCATCTCCACCAGTTCCTGCGTAGCACGCACACTCATGCACTTTCAAATACAAAGCACGCGGGGATGCTTGACTCACCCACATCCGTGACGATGTTTTTCCTACATGTTTCACATGTCTCCCGGAATCTAGCTTCCCATAATGGTACAGTCGTGAGCAATATGAAAGGGAACACCAAGTTTGTGCTTAGCAACAACTGCTCGTGATGTGCAGGTTGACTTGCCTTTCTACTTGAACATTTGATGTTATGGAGATTTTTGTTCTTGGAAACTTCTTTTAGCCACTGCGGCCTTTTGAAGGCAATTGCAGTGTTCCCTTTCATATTGTTCAAGAGTGTACATCCCTAACTAGACTAGGTCTGCATAGTCGCACAGTAAGGTGGGAATGGTGCAAGAATGCTTCTGTGTTGGTGCCACCAGACAGCATTGTTATTCAAGTGCGAAAGTAACCTGCTTCTTCCTTTTTTGGCTCGGGGTCAACATCGCACTTGGTCCATTAAGTTGTCATACTCGATGCTCATAGGTCTTCTCACTTTGCCTGAATAAGCGTAATATGACAGCATTATAAGATCCTATCATTGAATTTAATTCGCCAATTTGCGGCACAGAGGGAGGAAAAAGTTAGGAGGGAGCATTGCGCAATGTGATACAAAAAAATAAAAGTAGTAGGTCAGGCATGCACACACCAAACTTAGCTTGCCCCGATTTTCCAGATAGGGGAAGGGCTCCTGGAATCTTTTATTACACTACCTTGGTAACAGTCATGCTTTTGTTCTTTTTTGCCTAAAATCAGGGTATCTAAAGATCAACTATAATTAGCAGTAATTGAAATGTTTTGGTAAGAGCTTACCAAGGATTTGGAGAACATGTTCTCTGCCACCTCGGGTGCCATCTTCAGGAGCTTCCAAAAGGTTTCGGATATTGCTTCAATGGATTCCAGGACCGGCTTTATAACATCTGGAAACTGAACAGGAAGGCATTCAGTTCAATTAACCTGATCAGAACTTTGTTGGATTTGACTGCGACGAAAAGAATGCCGACTGTTTTGATAATGTCACTGGTTGTGGGACTACCTCATATTTCGTTGAATAATATGATTAAATTAAGATTAATCACGCTTGTTCACAAAAGCTGGTTTCACAAAAAAGGCAGATCCATGCGGGTGGAAATGTTATATACCTCGTAAACATCTGTAAAGACACAGATGTGCAATATACGAGCAAACGCATGGCGTTTAATTCGACTAGCAATCCTTCGATGAACTACGCTTATCATTGGATAGCGTCATATACCATAAAAATAACATCAAACAAGCTGCCACAAATATATCGTAAAAGTGATCACACAAGACGATTTGTTTTTGAGAGTAGGCATCCGACAAGAGTGGGTGATGCATGTTGACAACACGCTACCTGATCGTGCCTCTTCTTGACACCTGCCACCAGAGCCTTGGTGTTCCTGGGAACTCGGGTGTTGACCAGCAACACCTTGTAGCTGGGAATGCTGAAGGAAAAGAACAAAGAGAGTATCCTGGTGTTGTGATGAGAAAAGTGATGTGCTGAGCAGTTAGCGCTGTCTCAATATCAGAAGTAACTAAGTTACCGAGAGAGTGTATCTACAGACTCTCTTGGTGATTAAAATGTTATTACTTGGTCCTAATGCTTTTTCTTTTTCATCTGAGCTACACGTAACTTTCATTCTGTCCATTTTTTCTGAGCGGCGACTCATTGAAATAGCCTTTTATTTTGTTATTGCAACATTGCCATTCTCACCTGCTTTAATTTAATTCTGTACACATTAATTTCAGTGCTTGTGCTTTAGTGATTATGCAGCGAATATACACACACATGCATGCAATTTTTTTTCTTGTTCCCCGTATGTGCAGCCAGCAACAAAAGTTTACGAGACGTGGGACCTGTGGCAAATGTGAATTTGCACTCTGTTAATGCACTGCGTTTTTAATATAATGAATCCATCATTGAAGAGTCTAGGTTGTAAAATTAAACAAAATTAATAGTATTTAATTAACAGTACTACACGATTCATTGTGATTTTGATGCACTTTGGCCCTGTTGGTGGGCACAACTTCCTCTTTTTCGATCAAGATGAGGCGGTGAGAAGTTTCACTAAACTGGCCCAAAACATTAGAGAAAACTCTATAATGTTTTTACATCATACACGTGGCAATATGGAGAATGGTGTGGGCGTAATACAAGAGTAACATATTCACACTTTTGTCACAAGAGTTACACACCTTCTTTACATATTAGATTTCTGACATGACCTCCCAGCCACTTTCGCTCATGCAGGTGAGTGCCCATTCATCCTTTTTGAGCCATACAAACAAAAGCACTTTGCAAAAGCCATCTTCTTACGAAAGCAATACGAAGTTTAAGAAATTTAACGCCGTTACCTACTGCTTCCTTATTGGTGGAGAGCAAACAGTATGAACTAATTCCACTGTTTGACAACATCCTATCTATAGCATGAATTTACAAAGTAAACACAGGTAATACAGAAACAAAGCTTTGCAGTAGAAGAAAAATTTGTCCCGATTCAGGTATCGAACCTAGGACCAATGCAGATCATTGTAACATCTCGCCTAAGCAGGAGTTTACTCGATCACCGAGTGAGGTTTAGTGTTTCGACAACTCGGACCACAGGGGCACTAAATGCAGCAATCAGATCTGTGGAAGCCCTCGAGGTTGGGGGAATGTTCAGAGTTCAGACGGTAGAGTGAATGCCTCAGATAGGGGTTGGTCTCGGGTTTAATCTCAAGACTGGGACAAATTTTTCTTTAACTGTGGTGCTTTCTTTGTGAGAAACACTAACTTTATGCAAATCTTCCATGACAGACCATACTCGCCTCTCACGAATTTAACTCACCTCTCAAGAGATTCACTTATTTTCCCGCCCTTAAATAGAACAGCACCTCCTGAAAAAGAAAAAGTTATTTCCATATACTTTCAGGAAAAGCCATTACATGCTAAAACTATACAGCTGTTCAAAACTAATCTTTGCCGTTTTGTTTCAAATCTTCCAGGTTAGGTATACCAGACACTACATATGACCTTTTTTTCAATTTTTATAGATGCGGCCGCAACCAGTCTTTGTAGTCATCTCTTGAGGTAAGGCACAAAAAATCAAAAGTATATAAATAAAAGTACAGTGAAATCAAATTATCACAAACTCACTCACAAGAGCATTTTGTTGACTTTGAATAGAGTAACCACAAAATTCAGCAGCATGGAAGGCAAATAAAGAATTATCGAAGCTTTGATTAATGTCCATGTGAAATAAATTAGAGTGCAAAGAATGACCTAACAACTGATGTTTGTTGTCTGCACACACACAGAAACAAACTTCACCACAGGCTATAAATAAACAAGCTAACTGATGTCAGTTGATAATGAGTGCTCATGCTGTTCCCTGTATTGACTACATTTTTTTTACACTCATTTATTTTATATAGCGAACCAGTCATCATAACTGCCCGTTTCACTAGTACTGTAGGACGGTTCAAATGGCAGGCTCAGTCTGAAACCATTGTTCTATTAAAATGGGCCACTGTGGTCCTGATAAGGATATGCTCTTTAATTAAGACACTAAATTCAAATTGTCTACCTTAAATGTAATCCTTTTCCTAATTATTCTTGCCTGTCCTCACCTTTCCTAAAAATTATTTGCAATATCTGCAGCACCATAAAGGTGTTGAAGATATTGTACTATAGGGACAAAACAAGATATCCAAACTGAAAAGGGAGAAAGAGCAGCATGAGTGATGACAATAAAAAAAAACAACTACAAACATGTCAATGCGGTTGGCATACACATTATATAGATCCATCAAGAAACTGTGACATAGCATCTGAGACATACGTGTAATAACCCCCAATTTATATGCTTCCTAAAGGGTACACATAAATTTATTCCTGTCAGTATTGCACGATGGTGAGCATATACTAAGTTGATTGATGAGTACCGTAGGTGCAGATGGTGTTGTCGATGCCCGAGGGTTGACCATGCAGAATGCATTCTGCCTGAAAGGCCCATGAGCAGATGAGCTCGCGGTCCTTGCTGGACAGGGCGCGCTGCACGGCTCCGTATTTCGCCAGCAGCGCCGTCGCCAGGGCCGTGCTGTAGGACGCCGACGATCCGAGACCCGCTCCCAGTGGCAGCCTCGAATTGATGGTGAACTTGACCGGGCCAAAGTGCCTGCGTCATTCGAGCAATTATTCGGCTCAATTTAGGTCGCTGATGATATTTTAAGGTTATACAAGATATGCAAAATATACGTGAGGTTATACAAGGTATACATGATTATATAGATGAAAAAATCCGTAAACAGGGGGTGAGTGCTCGAGCCGACGTTTCGACAAGTGGACTTGTCTTCTTCAAGGCTGGAACTATATATAGGTTGTACAAGATATACACCATACCAAAAACAGTGTTTTAGTATAGATAACTTAAATCTTGTACAAGCACTCAAAATAAGAACCTATATGTCACCCCACAACTCCTCTCTTTTATCCATCAAGTTTTGTAGGTGTATCATGCACAATTTGGCGTTTTCACATTTTTTGTTATTTTTTTGCTGCCGAGTGGGTACATGACAACTGTGCAACAATGCATCAAAAGAAGCTTGTGTACTCATGAAGTCAAGATGGTATTTTGTTCTTTTATAGATATTTATGATTTCCTTAACAAATTGGGCCAAGTGAATACCATGTGGTGGCACCCATTAATTCTTCCTGTAATTACTTCGTTTGGTAACTTGGCCATAGAGCAGCAAGGCCATCTCAACGAATGAGACAGTTTCCACGTGTTCCACAGACCATGATGCACGTAACTAGACGTGGATGGCATTCCTCGTTTCATCTTTTACTAGCAGCTGCGCAGCTGCCTCCCTCCCTCGCTGCAGTCATAAATTTATAGCGTTAGCACATGTGACAGCTGCCTTTCAGTAAAGCAAAGTTGTATTGCAGAGGTTTTGCAAAAGGTTTATACTGTTAACAACATGCAACTGCATAGTCAAGCAGCAACAAAAGTTTGTATTGTGCTTTTCAGCAGTGCAAAATTCCAGAGTGTTTCAGCTAACTCATGCTAGGCTTTAAAACTTAACCAACTTTGCAATGCTCACCGTCCTACTGAGCAACTTGGCGTATCTTTTACAATGAGATAAATAATTAACCAACTTTTAATAGTTTCAGCAAGATAGAAGTTTTCAATGAAGAAGTTGTATGGTGTGATAAACATCCAAATATACGTAGCTCTTGCCGTGATGATAGCAGCTGTGATTTAAATTTTTTTAGGATGCAGAGAAAGTGTGTGAGATTTGGGAAGATATCATGTGACTAGGCAGTTACATGCAAACAACATTATGTAGTGTGGCATCTAATCTGCTATGAATGAATGATTTTTGCTACACACAAACCGAATGCACGTGTAGGCCTTGCACAACAGAAAAATACCAGATACAACGATCCAGACTTCTAGTTACAACAAGATTGTATTTGTTGAAGCAATGAAGCAAAAATAGCCGCGAGATACACGACAAATAATTCAGGGCAATTTTTGAAGCTCTGTCAGGATTTTTGGTGTTATAGCATAAAGGACGAGAAGGTTCTGGCAATGAACGGCAACATGTATAAAAAAATTATGAGCGCGACCACTGGATATCAATTTTCATGTTTGGGCAATTCGTACTTTAATTCAGACTGAACTTTGCGTCGAAAATTCTCCATCAACAGATTGATCAAATATTGTTTACGGCACTGATGCTGATACATGCATGTACCTATAGTCATGAGGTACTTCACAAAACTGTGCACGCTTTCTTTGCATCCCAGGAAAATTAAAAACCGCAGCTCCTATCGCAACATAAAAAGTTGGTTTGGCTAGTTTTCAAGACGTTCTACAACTTCTCCGTTGCGAATTTTGCATTTAAGCGAATAATTTAAAGTTTTGTTAATTAATCACTGTTAATTGCTTACCTTAGCTCTTGGTAAAATAATACGCCAAGTTGCTGAAGGGGACTGTCAACAATAATAGTAGGTTTAATCCATTCTTGCAATACATGTGCTGATTTTTTTTTTAAGTCTTAGCACGAGTTTAAATGAAAAACCCTGCATACAAAAAGCATGTTGGGATCAAACCCTATTACATACTGGAGCAGTTAGCGCAAAAAACAGACACAAGCGGGAAACCAGAGACACGAGACGAGCGTTATCTCGTTAGCGCTCGTCTCGTGTCTGTTTCTCGCTTGCGTCTGTTTTTTGTGCTAACTGCTCCAGTGTGCAATCATACAAACTGTTTGCACCTCACAATCATGCACCTGTTTAGACACATGCGCTTGTTCTTGCACATTTTCTTGTCTTTTACCAATGCCATCATATTGTTGATGAACCTCAGTGAGAGAGATATTTTTAATAGCCAAGTGACAGCTCAGTGACAATAAGCAGGAAGAATGTTAAAGGATCCCAGGAGCTCATTTTTCTTTCGTTGTAGTTGTCGTTGTTGCTCTGTTTTTGTTGTTCTCATAATACAGAGATGAGAGAGAGCATAAAGCCAGGAAGAGCATAGGGAGATAATTATACTGATTAAATGAAATGTAGAAATAATAAGAAAAAAAGGGGGGAAGTGAAAGTGAACGATATGGCAAGTCGCTGTAAGTAGGAGCTTGAACGCGGATTATTTTTATTATGCCTATTGCAGCAATTTACTGATTAGGCTATCATGGCAGCTGTGTGCCCATTGTAAGACGACCCATAAACTTTCTTGGACACTTGCGCATATGTACAAGATTAGCCTTGGCAGTGACACCAGGGACAAGGCCAGCACAGCTCTAGACGTAGTATATATGGGAATGCTGTCGTGCGCGTGATGCTATTTGGCAATACAGCAGCGACAGCAGCAGCAGTGGGAATGTTGAAAGAAGAGACACGGAAAGCAGCACGTAAAATGTGGTTGGGAGTTCAGTCGTGACAGAGAGTGAAAAAAAAGTGCGGTTACTTGTCCTTGATTTTTGTCAATTTTTTTTCCTCTTTTTACTGCTCATTTTTTTCAAATGTCCAAATAGCTTATTTTCTCAGTTTTCCGTTTCCCAGAAAAAAAACAACAGGCCCATCAGTTTGAGGGTGGCTGCTGACACACGCAGTTTTTTTTTTTTCATTTATGTTACCATGACTTCCTGGAAGTCTGAAAGTAGTGCCCCTACGTCTTCTCTCTCAGTCACGGCTTTTCCTTTCAGGCATTCACTTTTTCTTCCTTTGAACACGTTTGACTTGTCTCACCCTACTGTACGCTCCGGCTTATTCTTTTGCTCAACCATCTAGTGTGTTTGTGTGTGTGAGGGGGGTGGGGGAGAGAGAGCGAGAACTATGCACACATGAGCACCCATAAGGAAAGCCTGCAACTGTAGCCACGACCAAGACAACTCCCTTCGTCCAAACGCTGGCCATAGCAGTACACCTTGTTCGACTACTCTCGCACTTCAAGGCAAACGTTCCTGCCTTTTGTTTTTGCTGAAGTTATACACTACATCCCTCGCTCCTCTGGTTGACTTCCCAACGTTTCTCTTGTTGAATTTTCTTTTTCTCCCTCTCAATACAGCAGCGTGCAGGCTACTTTAATTTCAGAGGCATACATGGACACAAACCACAACTTCGACTGCAATGCATTTGTACCCACCCATCGTTGTGCCGTAGTGTGATGCCCGTGAACAAAAAGAGGAAGGCCAGCTTTGCCTGGTCTCCAGGCTTGGAGGATTTTGCGTCGGCTTCGAAGGCACTGCAAATGTTTGGCACAAGGGCTCCGAACGAGATGACAGTGGTTGTGCAGCCTGTAAAATAATCGGATATCTTTACCACGTGGCAGTACCGTACCATGCTGTTGTACATGATTGTGAGATCGGCTTGTACTAAACAAGACTTACATCCTTTTAGTCCCGCTAATTATAGATTTTTCAGTGTACTTTCCTCTCTTCTCTAACTCTAGTCAATTGCCACACATCTTCTTCCATGGCCACGGGGCACTTATAAGGTATCTGCTGGAGGGCGTGTCATTTACAGTGCTCACTGCATTTTCTTTCACCTCCCTCTTGCTTTCTTTATGGAGTGAATTACAGCTTCTGTAGAATAGTTTTGTTCAAACTAACTCAACTTTGAACTATCCCAATCTGAATAAAGTACATAATCTCAAATAGATTTATGGGTTATCACATTTACTCGCCCTGTAACATTCTAACAGATGGGCCAGAATATAGATACACACACAGATCATATCAATACACACACACGCTAGGCATGTGTTTTGGCTATTGTTGTAAGTCGTAAAAAAAATGTACTCTCTTGCTTAACTAATGGCTCATAGATGTTATGAAAAGAAATAATAAAAAAAGAAAGATGACAGTCACTTCAATAACGTAATTGCAGGTGATAAACTGCTAAAATATCAATTGATTTCTTGTGGTTTACTTTCTTCCACATCAATATTAAAATCTCACAAATGCAGTTATTACAATAAGCAGGCCTGGCTCTTCGAATGCATCCTCCACAGCTGCCCCTCACACTTGATTCAATTACCTTCACAAGGAATGGCTTTTAAAACTTTTAGCAAGGTGCATGTTTGGGCTAGTTGGTACTCCATTTGAACATCTAAATAGCGCGAACTTCAGGGACGAAAGACAGGAGAATGCGACACACACAAGCGCTAACTTCCAACTGAATTTTATTGAAGAAAACACATGAATATATAGGGTAACACCACGCCTGCGCAGCTTCACATCCACGTAACCACATTCACTCCTAAGTGATAAGATTTATCTCTCTAAAGGCACACCACCAGTTACATAGAACAAAATAAAAGTTAATACATCACATACCACTATCTTGCAATACGCCCAAAAAACATAGTTCCTTTGCTGACAGAGCAATGGAAGGCACGCTTATACAATGCCTAACATCCTTGGCCATCTCTGCTGCTTCTACTATCTCTCGCGTTTTACTACTACTACGTTTTACTACTACTATCTCTCGTGCTTGTGTGTGTCACATTCTCCTGTCTTTCGTCCCTGAAGTTCGCGCTATTTAGATGTTCAAATAAAACTTTTAGTTGGCCATATATATTTTCTTGTGAAGGTACTGGCAACAGAACTTTATTACCAACTTGATGTGCGCTCTGCAGAGAGGGGTGGTGTTATAATGCATGAACACCTCAGACGTAAGGTTGCGCTTACTAATAGCCGAGATGCTGGCATGTGTGTCTTCTATGAAGCACAGCATTTCATTGTTTTGCTGCAGCTCGGAGAAGCCATTCTCAGTACTGAAACAAAAAGCTGAAAAAACCGTCCATAGGTGACTTCCTGGCATCGGTATCCAATGTGATCATGACAACAGAGCAGCACTGATACATATTTCATTGGCTAAGATCTAGTGGAGCGTTCAGATGAAACGAGTACTTGTGTTTGCCTGTGCATGCACATATTCAAGGCAGCATGACCCACATTCTGCTATGGCTGTGGCCAAAATATGTGTGACAAGGTCCGTCACTGGTTACGGCTTTTCTTGTCACTAAAAAAAAATAACTGGTTTTGTATAACCATGGTTTCTAAACGAAATTACCGAAATGCTGTGAACATTACTGAGCAAAAATAATTTTTTCAGTTACAAAGCTAGCCAAAGTATAATTGATTACACTCAATTCGTTAGATAAACTGTCTGACGGCAACATGGCAAGCCAACCAATATTTCAAAGTTTGTTCGAATTAACCGGAATTTCGAATTATCCGCGTTTTGATATCGCGCTTAGAGCGCTGAATATTCGTGTGCACTGTGGTTGACTATATACACAGCAGGTTGTCTATATATCGTAACATTAAACGCACCTCCGTCGGGAACAGGAAAAGCTTCAAACTTGCTGACGGGCCAGGCTTCGACGAAGTCGAGGTCCGGCGCCTCCAAGACAACGTACGACTCGTGGTCGCAGCATGTAACGCGGGTCCGCAGGTTGACGCTCGTCGCGACTGCGGCCTCGAGAAAAAAACAAAAGATATATGTACGACGCAACGCAACAAAAATACACATATACGTTCAATAATATATGTGTGTATATCAGGGCCCACATAGATAAGCGTCTAAAGGTCGCGAGCAAGACACAAGGCGGAAAGAAAGAGGCAGAAAACCCAGCTACGAAGACATGAATATCGAACACGAGGAAAAAAGTGGCGTCGCGTTTTGTTTTCTTAAGCGGGACGGAAGCGCACGCACGAGCGAGCATCGGCTCCATGGTTTAACTCGCCTCAGCGCAAGGAAAAAGAAAAAAAGGAGGCATCTCTAAAGCAAACCTTCGTTGAAATGTCCGCGTAGACGATGGGAAAGACCACGATGCAGTGCTGCAGAACTCACCTTGCCGTAGACGACAGCGTGCTCGCCATGAATTATGGTTTTTCCCGGTGCCGACGCCGTGATGGTCATCGTAGCAGACGATGCCACGCGCTCGGGTCACGAAACAAAAGCGCGATCAAGCCCGCCTACGCACGATTTTTGACACGCGCGTTTGTTTTGGTTTTGCTTTGCCCCATTGTGCGCAGACGCTGAGTGTTTCTAGGCCTAATTTGGTGGCAAGTAACGTTACAATTTATAGTTGAATTACTAATTGCTGACTAAATATTTCTATTAAACAACAGTAATGCGTGCGTTTTATGATTCTGCGTAAAACTTACGTGCAATGTTTTAAGGAAGACTTGCAAACTGACTCTATACATCAAACTAAAACAGCAAATTAATCGTAAAATGTCCAGTTTTATTTTATTTTTTTTAAACGCGACCTTCAGTTAATTAGTAGCAGTACAAATTAAAAAAGTTCTAAAAGGCGTTACTACGGCTGTACTTAAACGGCTTTAAGCAACGCGCTTCTCCTCACTCTCTACGCTCATTTTCCTTCTCGCTCACTTCGTCGGCGGGCGGCAGCGAGCGTGGGTGCGGAAAGTTTGGTTCGTGTTTCGGGTGGAGAGACGGGTCTTGCTCGGCCGGTTGTGTTTGTACGCGCCGGAGCAACTCGCTCTCACAAGAGTTCAATTGAGTTTATTCGTTCCTGCTCGGGGCCGGCATCGGGCTGCTCAACAGGTTACGTCAGCTTTGTATTCGCTCGCTGTCACGCTAAAAAACAACGCCGGAAGAGTCTAGCGGGTGCCGGAGGTGTATCGTACGTCGACGAAGGTAAGTTGCTTGCGTGCGTCCGCCAAGTTAGAAAGAGGAAAACTAGATAAGTGGTGCGCTCGTCAGCGCTCAAATCGCGTCGATCCGGTAGCTTATCCGACGAGGCATCGACGCAATGCTTCTTTACCCCTCGATCGTTATCGAACTTGTCCTCTGAGGTCCTAGAAACACTCAAGGATAAACAGGCAGAGAACAGAGTCGGGAACTTTTCGTAGGTCTCGTCGCGTAAATTAGCGTGCTTGTTGTGGCGCTTAAAGGGGTAAGGTTTATAAATTGTGGACTCCACTCGCGTCACGTGGCATCTATTATGATTGACCTTCACGGGATTGCGATCGTCGTCGGTAATCGGGCAAGAGCAAAAAAATAAAAGAAACTGCCCCGGACGGACGCGGTGTCTTCGCGTTGATTCATTTTTGTCCGCTACGTGCGACGCGCTTGGTCGCTGCGCTGTGCTGTTGTGCAAGACCGCACGACCGACGGAAACCCGCCGAACCGTGAGCGAAAAGTGAAAATCGCGCAACGGCGCTGCCAATTATCCCATCTGCGTCTCGACGAAGCCGCGAACGATTTACTAGGCAGCGTTGCGACCCGTCACAGGTATATTGCGTGACAGCCGCTCATGATATTGTCACGCACCTTGACGCTGTGTTCTTATTTATTTATTTATTGAGTGCGCGTTCAGTTGAAACGTTTTATGATTGTTGTATCGTCTTCTGCGTGGCGCTTAATTAACTTGACTCCCGCCACGCGCAGTAGCATATCCAGAGCCGCCTTTTTCTTTTTTTTTACATCTATATACACATCTCTAATTTTCTAAAATTTGCAGCAATGTTCACCTGCATCTCTCTTCCTTATCAACATTAGACCAGCTCAAATGTATATACGTCTGCATGTCGTATAGGTTGGCGGTATTGTATCTTAATTGCACGCTGAGAACTTGAAGCAAGACGGATGTTCTAACTAACCCTGTGGTGCTGTGTTGACAGGCTGAAGGAAGATGTCGTTTGATCCCGAGCGCAGTAGCACCAATGGCAACGAGAGCCCCGAGCTCGAAGATGTGGATTCCCCATGGGCAGCGCCTTCGGCGTGAGTAATTCTCTCATCCTGTTTTCTAAGCTCTATGCATACGCTAATTCCTAAATGCTTACAGCAGGTTGACCGGTGAGGCATGTAGGATGAGCACTCTTCCAAGAAAAGTTAATGATCAGGACACAATGCAGCACTTGCAGACGTTCGGCTGACAGGTTATCTTCTCTTCAAAGTCGTGAAGTTTCGTGCTAAACTTTTAACACCTAACTCTGGTGCTAGTCTCTACGGGAGCTTTAAGCATGGTAGTTCATTTAGCTCGGAAATGATGTTAGCATGTGGATTTGCCTGAACTTCATCGTTCTGGCTTCTAACAGCTTTGTGACTGCACATGATTCATGTTCAGCAAAATTTTGCGTTGTAACTGCAACATTGAGCAATAATCCTTCATGTGTGCAGAGTCTTGCCTCCGGCATTCGGAAATACGGGGCTGCATCAAAATTGAAGACAATAAATAACGACAGATATTGTGTGGTGCAGCAAGTAAAACATTGTGAACATTTTGAAGTAACAAGCATAAGAGTTGTACAAACTAACGTCCTAAGCATCATTCTCGTGCTGACTTAAAGATTGCTGCACCAGAGTTCTGCAGTGATTTTAGCAGGAAACTCCATGATCACGTTAGCTCGGAACAGGCTCACAATACGTCCTTGCTACAACCGTTTTTGTTGCAACGTGCTTGAGCACGTTCCAACAAAAACGGTTGTTTCCTTCATTGCATTGAACAGAATGTTTAGTGCAAGGAACGAAAGGTGTGCGTTATTGCACAATTAGCAAGCATATCGAGGAATATGAAAGGGGATGATGAAACGGCAGATCAAGTTGAGCAAGTGAAGTTGAATGGGTAATGTCCACACTTTGGACAATCAGTAAACTCACTTGGAAGGTGTTATGTATATGCAGTGTTAATACATTGTATATTAAAATTATTTATGTATATTTGCTATGCATACTATATATACTCAGCAGAACAAGTTAGGACCATGTGGTTCAGCATGGCATCTAATTTGCACCCATGTCACAGGGGCAAAACAAAAACACTAAATCCATGCCTCTAACATCGGTTGTGCTGTGCCACACTGCACTTATGGTGTTAAAAGTTACTGCCATTATAGCATAGTGCATTCTTTTGTGCATTGAATTTTGCTCACAAACGTACAAACATATTTCAGTAAATTAAGGCAATGTGCATAAATATGCCCAATAATGCGTTTGCGCATATATATATATATATATATATATATATATATATATATATATATATATACCGCTCTGACGAAGGCTGGGCCCTGATTGAAACATTAGAGAAAAGGTTTCTGTGAGTGATGCTGCTAAGGCAACCACTTCCCAACAACTTTGTGTTGTTAGACAGGCACGTACATCCGTGTTCTTATCACTTGGCATCTCTTCTTCGGGAAGAGGCTCTTGAATGTGGGTTAACCGATACCCTGCTGTGAGCTTGGCCTCCGCAGATACCAGTTACTCATGTTCTTATCATTTAGAGGATATGTATACATACATACACACATACATATATGCAGGGTGTTTCAGCTAACTTGTGCCCAGTAATAAAAAAAATAAACATATGCGCTATGCGTGTCGAATTGGCTTATTATTATTGTTCTGAGCCATATGCAGCACATCAGCATATTTTTCCAATTCGCCAAGCTGGGTAACTGACAAAGATTGCTTAATTAACTTTTTAATTAGTAAATCTAGCAAAAAAATCTTCAATACAAAAGTTGTAGCACTTGTTATGGAACGTCAGAATATTTCATCCATGCTAAGATAAATGCCAATTCGATAAGCTAGATAATTAACAAAGATTGATTAATTCACCTTTAAAATAGTAGCTCTAACAAGAAACATTCTATAGAAAAGTTATAATGCTTGTTCAGCAGTGTCTGATTATTTCATTTATGCTAAGATAACTGCCCTGTTTAATGTTTTTCCAGCTTTTCTTTAGAGTGTACGAAATTAAAAAATATACATGGCACTAGTTAGCTGAAACACCATATATATATACAGCAGGACACTGACAACTTCTATAAATGGCCACTTTAAGGCACCATCTTTGTTTGTTCATGTAAAACCTAGGTGGTTTGTGCCTTGTCTCTGACTTCTGATGAGGGATGGCAATACAGTGTCTCGATTTCATCAGTGACGAACGCTTTCTGCTGTGGCTTTTTAGAGCACAGCTCTTAGGTGCCCTTTCTTGGGCTGAGCAGCATTGCCATTGCCATTGGCGGTGTAACCGATAGACATGAAAAACATTTTTTAAAAAATACGCAGGATCAAATGGAATTTGAACCCGGGCCCTCTGCGTGGCAGTCGAGTGTTCTACCACAGAGCCACGCTAGTGCTTGAAACTCATTTGCAAAAAGACCCTATATAGGCATCATGTCGAGCAAGGAATTGCGTTAACCTATGTAATATAGCGTGGCAGAAGAGTAAAATAACAACTAGTCGTGACACACTGCTAATAGACGAGTTGCATAAATACCAGCAACACTGTAAAAAGCCCCAAAGTGTTCAGGCAACACTGGACTGAGCCGCCATTGTGCATGAAAACCAATAAAAAAACACGCAAGAACGCGGCGCTCGTGCTAGTGACAAGAAGTATGAACGTGAGATAAACATTTCACTTGGATGTGAACGTTTTGTGTGATCCAGGTGGTATGCATGTGCAGCCAAATGCACGAGACTGCTCATGCACAATGGCGGCCGTTGGCTGCTTTCTGTACATATGTACAGATGGCGCTATTTTTTGCAACTCGTCTATTGTGCAAGGAGAGTGTGGTTTAATGCTCCCCACCCACTGCAGTGTGCTCAGCCATAATTCTTCATCGTCATCAGCCACATGCAGCATCAACAAAGTGCACATAATACCCTACAGATGTGTAGCATGTTCCTCACTTATCCGCAGAAAGACTAATAGTGTTGTCGTACGTCACAAAAATTATGGTTTATGGCTAGTCGATACCTTTCGGAAAGCCAAAACTTCAGACACAGTTAGCCTTGCCAGAACACAAAGCTGCACTCAGAATTAGCACTAGGCAGTATCGTAATCATTAGAGGCCAGATTGTAGGAAATGCCTATTTTGTTCCTTGTGCTCCTATTGTGCCACTTTGATAATATGAGCATGAATTAGAGGCTTAGAAGGGCTTTTATTGTGTTTTTATAGTGCCTATAAATGTCTGTTTTTGGCGTTTGTGCCTAAATGCCTATAAGTGCCTGTAAAAGGCTATTTTCAAAATTGGCGCCTATATTAACCTTATTTAGCCTCAAATTTCGCTTTTGAGTGTAGCTTGAGACCACTGTATATGTTAACGGGCAACATTGACTGTTCTGACTCTAGTTTAACCAACTTCCGTAAAGCAACCGCTGGCAGTAGTCAAATGGGACGCGCCGGCGAGTGCACGCCGCCACGCTGATATGGCGCGAGTGGTTGGCAAATGTGAAACCGGAGAGAGCCGTCAAGGGAGAATGAAGAGCAAAAAAGAAAGAAAGATGTGATGTGTGCGTGGCTTTTGTGTAGTTTGAAGGAAAGAAGATTACTTTTTAAGGGCTTGTTTTTCTTTTTTAAACACAATATTAATGAGAACTAACAGACAATAATGCCAAGGAGAGTATAGGGGATGTTATTTGTAGTAATTAGGCTATAAATGTGAAGAAAGTAAAGTGGACGAAAAGATAACTTGCCGCCGGCAGGGACCGGACCTGCGACCTTCAAATAACGCGTCCGATGCTCTACCACTGAACTACGGCGGCGGTCATCCCCCCGTCCACTTTATGGGGCATATATGTGAATTTAAACCTGGGAGTGTTAGTCAGCGCCAATTGCAGCCATGGCGGCGTGTGTGGAACACTCTTTTTCTGCCTTTTGGAGTTTGTAATTTACCTTTTTAGGGTGTTCACCACCAGGAGAGAAATTGGCTCTATGCGAGTCGACCCCGTCACTAGGAAGAATCCCTTCCATCTGGTCTTTTAGCGAGCTGGGTATCTGCTCCTGCTCTGCCCTTCTCAGTCATACCAAAAAGAAAGACACCCAGGAATGTGTTAATTCGACAGTGGACACTTGACTCACCATGCTACAGAATAAGCGGAGAGACCGTGTTCTGCAAACCGTGCAGAACTAAGGACAATCGCATGGCTATGTTCAACTATTGGCACCTTTGCACCACTTTAAACAACAACATTTTTACAGCAGAGCTGTTATGGTCGAGGTTTGCCGTGTGTCGTTGATAGAAAATGATCATCATATCATGAAACGGAACGCGCTCAATCGCGTCCCCACAGTCCAAAGGCAAGCATCGTAACCACTAGGTTATCCAGATACGCTAGGAGAGCATAGTGTGGGAAATGGAAGTGAGGGTGAGGAGAAGGGAAATGAGGAGGCGAGAACAAGTACACGGAGCGAGAAAGAAAGAAAGAAAGAGAAAAATAGGTAAAAATGAAGGGAAGAAAGAGAGAAAAAGATAGGATGCGAGAGAAATAAAGAGACAGGGAGAAAGAGATCGAAAGAAAGAAACAGACACAAAAAAGATAGAAAAAAAGAGAGCAAGCATAGCTCTGTACGGTATAGTATAGCAGGGGTGGGAAGAAGAAAGAGGTGAGGGTAAAAGCCTAGCCAAGCCAGGACCAGCTAGGTGCCCATCAGCTCTGCTGCGACCCAGCCTTGCGCTACTTAGTGCAAGTCGCGCTAATATTTTTTTCCTGTCATAGATAGAGGTCGCGCACGTCTTCCTTTGAAATTATTTACATTTATGTAAAAATTTATTGTGCCTATACTGGAGGCCTTAAAATGTTGTTTTGCCTGCCTATTTTTAGCACCTAAAATGCACTTTTTTACCTAAAAATCCGGCCTCTAGTAATCATCGGTGAATTGTTTATTCAGAGCTATTCATTCGAATCATTTTGCCAAAAGCTTCAAGTTTTTAAACTGATAAATGCATTTATTTTTCTTCAAGTATGTAACGCTTACTCTGCTTGCACCATGCTCTCAGTGCCTGACGTAGACGACAGCTCACGGCACATTTTTGTTCAGATGTGGACAATAAACGTCATTGGAAACAGCTGCAGATGTCTGAATATTGCTCAGTAACCAAGATTCACTAGCAGCTGTTACGAGCATATTAAAGTAGCTTTCTACCTTTTTGATGTTAAAAATACAGGGCGTGCAAACACTGATACAAGAGAGAAGTCAAGAACCACAAACGCTCCTTTCTGCTTCTGAAACACGCATTAAAATTCTCGCCAACATTAAAATTCTCACTGTTGTTGTCACTGCATCTTGTAAAGCTGCAGCACTCTTTATTTTTGTGCACGTGTTTCAATTTGCGAGTACACCTTCAGTTCTCGAGCGGCCGTGGCCCAGATCTCAACACAAACAGAAAATAAAGGGTACATAATTCTACTTGTAATTACAGTACATTGCTGCAAACTTGGAATGTCGGACATAGGAGACGCAGACCGTCTGAGCTTGTTTCACTTTTCAGTGTATGTTTCAACTTTGCACTGCTGTGTACAGTTACAAGCATGCTATTACAACTAACTTGAACACAAGCCTTAAACAATTCCACTGTATATTTTTAAAAAGTTTAGCAATGTATGTGTATATTCAAATTCCTTTTATTGGGACATCAAGGTGGGATGACAGGCAAGAAGCTCTCTTGCCTACAGGGGTCTAGGTGTGCTCAGCAAAATGAAAAAACAGTGATAGGTGGTCAAGTCTACTGTTGCTGCATGAGTAGCACTCTCAGACTTGGCTCCTGAAAAGAGAAATAAAAGTGAAAAGCTAGTCATACCCTGATGGAAAAGAAAAACCCGGCACTACATCATCACGTCATGTGCTTTGACGTGTAAGTTTCGTGACGTAAGCGTAACCAGCATTATCCTTCTTGGTCTTATCAGATGTAGAGAGCAACACATGTATGTTTCATAAGAAGAACTTCCCCTCATTTGCACACTCAGTGGCCGTGCGAGCAATTAACATACAAAAGGTGGCAGCCCATAACAGGCTCTCTTCTAACATTAGCATTCGGCGTATGGAGCTTGTTCCTTGAGGGTAAATAAAACTGCCTAGGATGAGGAAAAAGGAGTAAAAAAAAAAGAAACCTCTTCATTGAAGCATCTGCAAATTAGCTTTTCTTTTTGTTTTTGCCCTGACTCGTTGATGCGGATAGATAGATCAGAAGTCATTTCCGTGGTGGAATTGAACTCTACACTTGCACAACAATGTTAGTAGTAACTTTTTCATGTGTTTAAGTTGTGCCATATTCATGTCGTAAGAAGACCTTGTAGGTCAGCAAACTTTTTATCAAGCAACGCCTACCTCGCAGAGCTGAGCAAGCAATCTGTACCTATCTTCATGCTTCTTATCTCCTTCATGCTTTGTATCTTCTTCATGTGAATCTCCAGCAAATGTCTCTTTGACTGTTGTTTTTGTTCCAGCACATGGGTGATTACTTACCTTATGTGAGATTCATGAATGGCTCCTGTTGTGTTGACTTTCATCTTTCAGGGTTGTGAAACATATATGTGTATTAATGTGTGCAAATTAAAGGGACACTAAAAATCACTATGTTGATAAATCAAGGCCACAAGGTGTAGGCATTAGTTTTATGGGGAATAGTGGGTTTATTGAGTGAGGAGTTTAGTTACCAATATTTGTGCAAGACTGCGTGGGTGCTGTCTAAAAGACCACAAAGTAGTCCACTACAGGTTGGGTATCATGCTGCTTGCCACGGCAGCTTAGTGGGCGTGGTGCTGTGGTGCATTTCATGAGGTCACGGGTTTGATTCCCACCCATGGCAGCCACATCTCGATAGGGGTGAAATAAAAAATGCCTGTGTGCTTATCTCTACGTGCACATAAAAAGAAGAACCAGATGGTTAAAGTCAATCAGGAGTCCTCCACTATGGTGTTTCTCATAATCATCAGGCTTTTGGCACATAAAACCTAAGAATTCAACTTGTAGTGTCACTGATGTTGTTTCCACGACGTTGCCAAATCGGCATTCCTTGTAATTTCACTGTTTCATTCATTCACAGGTTTTATTTTGCGTATTTAACTGAATATTCTACTTTGCCAGTGAGGGGTGGTAGTTTTTGTGTAATACCTAATCTAATAATAACGCTCAGGGTATTCTTTAAACCTTTGAATATTAAAACTGTGCATATTTTTCTTGCATGCTGCCTTACTAATACTTTCGCGTGCAAGAGTGAAACAGTGGCCAGCTGGTTTTGCCATGCATCCATTGGTCGCTGTTATTACAACAGTAGCATTAAGACAGCTAGAGCACGAATAATTGAGATTTTGCGTCGCGTCAGAATTTCATGAAAAAGAAAAGTTGGTTGGCTGCGTTTTTAGTGAACGTTCAGGCCACTGTGTGGTCCGAGTAAGCCGAGGAAAAATTCCAGGTAAATGAAACCTTTCTGGTTTTCCCAAAGGCACAAAAGTGTGACTGGAAGCCAGTTATAATAGTTAAAGTCTATCCACATTTAATGTTTCAGGTGGCTGTGCATTTGTGTGCTGGTAGGTGCCGCTGTAAGAGGGTGCCTACAGGTCCTTGGAAATGTCTTAAATTCAGAAGTACAGGGGTGGTCAAAAGTTCCCAGGCCGCAACGCCCGGCCGAGGAGCGGCAGCTTGCTGCTATCGGGGCGCTGTTATCGCAATCGCGCCTTGGCGCACGCTGGCGTCGAGCGTGTGCGTGGAGAGGGAGGGGTGGGCGCATCCCTCTCCCTTTCTTGCACTCCTTGAAAAGAAAGCGAGGTATAAACTTGGTGCGTCATGTTCCCTCACTGTTCACTCTTCGAGCTTTACTACTGTGCAGCGTGTAACGAGGCAGCAGTGTTCCGGAAAGTGATGCATCATGCTTGCGGCCACATTTGCTAGACACCGTATACATTACTGTGGTTTTCACCTTCCTGGAAAGCAATATCGTGCACTCAACTTTTCATTGGCACAGCGGGAGCTCTCTCAGATGTCTGCGCAGGCCAATTCACTGCATACGAGCATGGTCTGAGCCCGAAATGCATTTAGATGAGCTTGTGTTGGGTCTAGTTGGAACATCTTATATATAGTGGAATAAGCAGCGCTGCACAGTAGTGTACAATTCGAAGAGCTAGCAGTGAAGGAACAGGACACGCCGCGTTTATTCTTCGATTCCTTATGAACGAGAGCAAGAAAGAAAGAGGGCTGCACACCCCCCTCCATGCACACGTTCAACGCTAGCGTGCACCAAGGCGTGATCGCGATAACAGCGCCCCGATAGCAGCGAGCTGCTGCTCCTCGGGTGGGCGTTGCGGCCTGGGAACTTTTGACCACCCCTGTACATTTTCAGGGCCCTTGAAAGTCCTGGAATGGTTTTCTTTCTTTGAGAACCCTGGGGCTTATTTTGGAAAAATGCAGCCTCATCGACTATGTGACCTGCTTTCAATGGCAGATGAGCATTCATTTGGCAAACTGCCCATTTTAGAAACAATACGCCAGCGCGCCTGCACATGTTCTGGTTTTTGTAACGCGTGAAACTCGAAAGCACACCGTGACCATGCCCAGAGACATGCATTGGCGCTCATTCATGGCTCCCCTCTCGTGCTTACACAGCTTTCTCCATGCCCTGTCCCATCATTGGTCTCATTTGCCCACCTGTCGGTCTGCCTTCACCCACATTTTTTCCTCTTAACTTACCTCCTAGCAACTCGACTCCTCCTCCAGTACATAAACTGCTTTTCTTTCCCCTCTGTCTCTGTGTTGTGCAAGCGGTACATGGTCAACCTGCTGATGCTTAGTTGATATCTGCCAATGTGATCAGTAACTCACTGAATCGATTCTTCTAGCATTGCTCGAATAAAATAAGATATTTCACTTGAGCCATTGCAAAACCACTGCATGATTGCTCTTCTATGTCTGTTTCATAGGTGTAATGGACGTGACTCGGAGCCAGACGCTCAGCAACAGAACAAAAGGTTTATTGCGCGTTCCCATAAATAGCGGCTAACAGATGACGTCATTTGCACGTGGCTCACGTGCGCCTCAACACAGAGAGCGGCGTTTGGTGCCGCGTCCTAACATTCCTCCCTTTTAAGTTGTGGGAATCGAGCGCGCCCTTCCCTTTGGCGCCTCGTTCCCCAGCTAGCGCGCGTGTTGGCCCCGCGCGGCTCGAGCGCTGGGAACAGCCGTTAATCGGCAGTATGGCGACCACGGCGGCAGCGCCAGGCCTCTTTGTCTGGTGCGAGCCATGCGTCAGCTTCCCGGCGCGCGGGTGCGCGTACGGGCATGCCTGGACATGCTCACATGCTCACGCCACCAAGCTAGCTTACGTCACTGCGCAACGCCTGTCCTCATTGGCCGCCAGTGACAACCCCCCTTCCCCCTTGTGCTCGCTTCTGTCGGGCCCTGGCTTGCCCGCGGGAGATGCTCTCAGGCTAGCACGAGAGGTTGACGCGCTGCTCTAGCAGGCGGCTTCTCGTTTGTGTGCTCAACCGCTGCCCTTTGTGTGGTAGTCTTAGCGCCGCTGGCAAGCGTACTCGATCGGTCTTGCGGAGTTCCCCTTACGGCCTGCAAGCCCGTGACTGTCGTACTGTGATGCATCTTGGGTTAATAAACCCGTGTTGTTTGTTGACCTCCTGCCTCGAGTGCCTTTTCTGCGCCGTGCCGGAGAATCGACGAACCCGGCCGTAGCGTCTTTGTTCGCTGCGGCAGTGGAGAACGTCGCGTCCCTTGCCGGTCGCCTCGTAGGGTAAGCGTCTCGCAAACCTATCTCCACAAAGTTTAAATATATACACAATGTCTCTAAACACTGGAGCCAAAACGAACGACTGGTCTACGAGTTCGTGTAGATCTTCTCAGCTCGGGTCCCTCGGGCAGAGGACTTGGGCTGGTGATGCCAGGCTCCACGTCGACAGGTGATTGTACCGGAGGAAGCAGGAAGTGGTAGTCAGGTAGTGGCTCTGAAGGCTTCTCCGTCGGCCATGCACGCCTCAGTTGGTTGCGATGCCTATGGTGCACGTCTCCATTTGCCATTCGAACTAGATAGGAGACAGGACCCTTCACTTTGATTACTTCAGCCAACTTCCATCGCGGTCCCGCAGCGAAGCATCGGGCGTAGACCGAATCTCCTACCCCAAATCCTTTCACAGTGATGTCAGAGGTGGAGTGCTGACGGACTGGGTGCAGCTTGTCTAATGCTGAACGTAATTTTCTGCCCATCATCATCTCCGCCGGGCTCTTTCCAGTCTCTGAATGTGGGGTGGTATGTTGTTTATATAAGAAGCGGGATATCTTGCATTGGGTGTCGTTTCCCGACTGTTTCTTCAACGCTTCTTTTACTTCCCTCACCATTCTTTCGGCCCTTCCATTACTAGAAGGGTGATAAGGTGCTGTAAGCACTGAGCGGATGCCGTTAAGCTTGAGAAACGCTTGCATCTCCTCGCTTGTAAATGCGGTTCCGTTGTCGGAAACGATAACATCTGGAACTCCGTGAGTGGCAAACAGTGCACGTAGAGCTGAGATTACTGCCGAAGTTTTCATGGAAGGCATAATCTTCACTTCAGCCCAGTTGGAGAATGCGTCCACCACGACGAGAAAAACTTCGCCTTGTACTGGTCCGGCAAAGTCGATGTGCAAACGGCTCCAAGGTTGGTCTGGCTTAACCCAGAAGTGAACTGGTTCTTTTGGATCGCTTTGGCGGTTCACTTGGCATCTTTCACATTGACGCACAAACTCCTCGATTTCTTTGTCCATTTTCGGCCACCATATTAGCGATCTTGCTTGACTTTTCATAGCTGTCATGCCAGGATGGTTTGCGTGCAACAAACGAAGAACATTATTTCTTGCTGCTTGAGGTATGACCACTCGATTTCCCCAGAGGATGCAATCCCGATGCAGAGATAACTCATTCTTTCTTGTTGCAAAAGCCGCAAGATTGTTGTCAAACTTTGTTGGCCAACCAGAGAGAATGTAATTCTTCACAGTTGGCAATATATGGTCTCTATTCGTGAGTTCCGCGATGTCAGACGCTTGTAAGGGTGGATACTCCACAGCGTCCGACAGCAACACGTCACCAGGTGGTTGCGTCTCGTCCTCGCGTCCCGGTACTGGAAGACGGCTTAATGCGTCAGCGTTGCTGTTGCGGGGACCTGGTCGATATTCCAAGGTGTAGTCATATGCAGCCAAAAGAAGAATCCAACGAAGCATTCTTGGGGAAACAACTTCCGGAATGCGTTTCTCTCTGTTAAACAATCCCAGCAGAGGCTGGTGATCAGTTGTAACAATGAAGTTACGTCCAGCCAAATATTGGTGGAACTTCTTTACGCCATACACGATGGCTAAGCCCTCCTTGTCAATCTGCGCATACTTTCGCTCGCTCGATCCAAGCGTTTTAGAAGCGTATGCTATTGGGCGTTCTGTGCCATCTTGTTCCCGGTGAGCCAACACGGCTCCAATTCCAACAGGTGATGCGTCGCACGACAGCACAATTGTTTGCTTTGGGTCATACGAAATAAGAACTGCTTCTGACGATAACAATTTCTTCAGCGCAACAAAGGCTCGGTCGTGCTGGCTATTCCAGCTCCAAGCACTGTCTTTGTCCAACAAGCGGTGAAGTGGTTCCGCGACTTCTGCTTTTCCTTTTAGGAATCGGCTATAAAAATTAATTAGCCCAAGGAATGATTGCAGTTCCTTCTTTGATGACGGCGTCGGTGCGTTCAGGATCGCGTCCACTTTGCTTGTAGAAGGATGAATGCCCGTAGCATCAATCACATGACCCAGAAACTCAATGCTCGACTTGCGGAATTCGCATTTTTCTTTGTTCACCCGCAGACGTGCGTTCTGTAGCCGGGTGAGCACTGCCTGTAGGCGTTCTGCGTGCTGTTCTGGCGTCTCTCCTGAGATTAAGATGTCATCGAGATAGCATTTGACTCCCGATACTCCTGCCAACAACGTGTCCATGGTGCGCTGGAACAACCACGGCGCTACGGTAATTCCAAAAGGCAGTCTGCGCACTTTAAATAAGCCCTTCATAGTGTTTACAGTAAGGACATCAGCTGATGCGTCGTCCACCACAAGCTGTTGATAGGCCTGAGCCAAATCCAGCTTCGTGAAAATTTTGCTTGGTCCTAGCGTTGCTAGCATTTCATCAGTTGTGGGCAAGGGATAGAGGCTACTTTGAACGGCCTTGTTCACCGTGCTGCGATAATCACCACACAAGCGTACGGAACCATTTCGCTTTCTCACGACTACGATGGGGGTTGCCCATGTAGAGGACTGTACTGGCTCCCACACGCCTTGCTTAACAAGCCTGTCTATCTCTGCTGCCACGTCATCTCGAAGGGCAAACGGTACTGCTCTGCTTTTCAAAAACACCGGCTGTGCTTCATTTTTTAGATCAATGTGCACTGGTTGTTGAGTGCATCCTGGAAGATCATTCGCAAAGACCTCTTGAAATCGCTGAAGTATTTCTGACTCATCAGATATTTTCTTTATTCCTTGAATTTTAATTCCTAAAGCCTTAAACCAACTTCTTCCAAGAAGACTACTACCTTGCTTGTTCACCACTAGTAAAGGCAACTTTGCACATTTTTCTTTGAAACGCACTTCGACTATTGCTTTTCCCAGCATCTCAAGTGGCTCTTTCGTCCAAGTCACAAGCTGCGTTCCGGTACTGACTAGCGGAATTTTGCCTGCGCGTCCTTCAATTGCTCGCCACGTTTCTTGACTAACCAGCGAGTGAGACGCTCCTGAGTCTACTTCCATCTGCACCTCTTTCCCTTGGATCAGCACAGTGGTAATAAATTTTTCTGACTCGCGAACTTCGTAAACAGAGTAAAGCTCTTCCACTTCGTGCAACGGTCTGCTTGCCTGACTTTGCTTCCGTGCCGGATTTTTTCCTCGCTTCTGTGCCGCAGTTTGATTATGACTTGACGGCGATTCTTTTCTGAAGCGACAAGCTCTAGCGATATGGCCTTTTTTCCTGCAATAGTGACAAGCTTCATAACGAAATTTGCAAGTTTTAGAACTGTGCTCACCGTTGCAGCGGTAACAGACGCCATCTCTGGACGCAGCTGGCTCCTTTGGGCGCGTTTCGTGGACGGCCGCGTCGCCTATGCCGTTCGCGTCGCTGAGGCTCTGTGTCCTGATTTCTCGTTGCTGCCGTTGGGTTGCTTCCGCTGTCACGGCCATGTCGTACGCCACAGTGAATGTCAGGTCCCTTTCTGCCAGTAGGCGTTGCTGCACAGCCTCGTTGCTGATGCCGAAGACGAAACGGTCTCGCATCATCTCGTCCATAGGAAGCGTGTCGTCTCCGAAGCCACAGTTTTCAGCCAGTCTTCTCAGCGCTGTCACGTAATCTGCGACGCTTTCGCCTTGCGCTTGGTTACGCTTGTAAAATAAAAATCTACCGTACAGCACTGACGGCTTCGGATGCATGTGTTCTCGGACCGCTTTCTTGATCTTCTCGTAAGCTGCAGCAGTTGGCCTTTCGGGTTTGACCAGCGTCACGATGAGACTGTACGTTTCTTCTCCACAGGAGCTGAGTAAAACAGCGCGCTTTTCTTCATCCTTCGAAAGCTTGTTGGCTTCGCAGTACATTTCAAGTCGTTCCACATACTCGTCCCATGACGCACTTGTACCGAGGCTGTACTCCCCGATGCCGCTGACTGGCATTGCACTGCGCGTCTTGTTCGGGCCTGCGCTGGTCCGCTGCCTGTCTTCGTCGCCACTGTAATGGACGTGACTCGGAGCCAGACGCTCAGCAACAGAACAAAAGGTTTATTGCGCGTTCCCATAAATAGCCCCAGTCAAAAAAAGTGAATGGGTCCAACTGGTCATACCAGTTCCCAGCAATTGGTCCCAAATGGAATGAATTGGAAACCAACTGGAATGCTGCACTTCAACAGGGAGGACCAATTGGACCTCACAGTTCCAAGTGGTCATTCCAATTGGTCCACCGTTTGCCAATTGGTCTCCCAAGTGGAATGCTTCTTAGTCCAATTGGTGTCAGAAATTCCAATTGGAAAACCATTGGAACAGTGCGTTCCAATTGGCCTCCCAATTGGAATGCTTGTTGGTCCAATTGGATGTGCACATTCGAATTGGAAAAGCACTATACAATCGTAGTAGACCCATTGTTTGAAATACTTAGTTGCAATATGTTTGTAACTAACATGGCAACCCTAAAAAAATGTAGGTCATGCTCTTATATATATATATATATATATATATATATATATATATATATATATATATATATTACGAAGCTTTTGACAATTTTTTATTACGGTAGCCAGAAGAAATTCTCTTTATCCATCATATATATGGTCATCCAATATATATATATATATATATATATATATATATATATATATATATATATATGGATGACCATATGCATTCAACCGGATAACCAGTTGACAAACAGTTTGATTGAACTGGCTCACCAGTTAAGCACCAGTTAGCTTTAATTGGATGACCATTTGTGATCAACTGGTTAACCATTTGGGAACCCGTTAGCTTCAACTGGATGATCACATCTACTCAATTGGTCAACCAATTGAATACCACCTGCAAGCCTAGCCACTTTACAACCCATGCGAAGTTTGCGAACAGCCGCCGCACTTCGCTGACACGAGAACACGGACAGGAAACGGCTGAACAAACATTGGTTTCGTACTAACAACCCTTCCAAAAAAGTTGCACTTGAAGAAGATAAGGTAAAAATAAGCTCTAAAATAAAAAAAAAACAATTCTTGCTTACAAAATTTTGTACTGTTTGTTGACACAAGCGAGAATCTTAAAATTTAATTTTCTCAGAAGTGCGTGCGTTGCGGCAAGTGCCATCAGCATAGTCATCGCGATCGGACCGCGCTTTTTTGTGGACGCATCAGACGCATCATGCCACAGGTCACCGGCGTATTTTATATCAGGCGTCTTTGAAATATTCATGTTGGCACAGTCCGTGGATTCAGCCACATTCGAGGTAAGTATTTTACTTTTGAACTTCTGCAATTGTTGCATTATTAGCAGCTTTCGCACATTTCGTTCTTTACCCTAACTAGTGTTGGCTCGCGACTGCAGCCAACTGCAGTGGACACGGTGACGGGCGCAGCAAGCATGACGTGTGGGAGCTACTTGTACGCGGTAAGTATTGTTACATCGCTAACATTTTCATCTTGTAGATTGTATGAGCGGAAAACAGCAGGAATAGAAGGAAAGATCTTGACAGGACAGACGCTCAACTTACTACAGCAGTTTATTCGAAATTTTTCTCACGGAGAGCACGGAATCGCGCATGTGCAGCCACCTTATCACAAGAGAGACAAGGCCAACAGGAAGGTTACTTATCCGAACTGCTGCCCGTTAACTATTTAGAAAGCCTATTTCTTTATCATTCAGGGCTACCGAGGGAACACTGATGCACGGGGTTGAGTATGCTTTAATCTGTACAGCTTCCGTGATCTCGGTGGTCAGTCTGTGTTTTGATTTGCTAAGAACATTAGTGCTCGTAAACTGCCGATTGCACCCACAATCTCCGCAGTGCAGAGTGAGGTGCGTGCCACCTGCGAGAACCGTCCATGACGATGCATGTTCTCTGAGTCTGTCATTTAGACATCGGCCCGTCTGGGCGATGTACACTTTTCCGCAGCTCAATGAAACTGTACACGACCTCATCGGTACAGGGAACAAAGTGCATGGCACGTGTTTTTGTGCAACTTTCCTGGTTCACATTTCCCTTCCCATGATTTTTAACCATGGAGCATAGCTTGGCCAGTTTGCAGGGGGCTGTGAGCACGAAGTCAACCCCGTGCTTGCGACCAATCTACTTCAAATTGTGCCACACAGAATGCACATACAACATGACCACGATATTTTCTGTTTTCTTTTTATCCCGGGTGTTGTTAGCATTTGTCCTCTTTAACTTCCTTAACGTGCCACCCACTGCAACTAGCAGACTGTCAGGGTAACCCGAGCTGAGCAGGTGTTGTGGAGACAAGATTTCTTCAGCAATGAACTAAGGCAGGAAATAGCAGTTGCTATTTATTTTTTACGAGCTTACTGTGAGATTAATCATAAGGTAACAGACCCTTCTTAGACCGTGGCGAAAATTCCTAGCAAACATGGTCAACTCGATTAAAGTTCATTATCATTCACTCATGAACAACCAGCCAATGATGATTTGCAGTTTTTAGATGTTACCGAGGTTTTTAATTGAGTTGACCATGTTTGCTGGGAATTTTCGCTGCGGTCTAAGAAGGGTCTTTTACCTTATGATTCATCTCACAGTAAGCTTGTCAAAAAAAAAAAAGAGCAATTGCTATTTCCTGCCTTAGTTTGTCGTTGAAGAAGCCTTGTCTGCATAACATAAAGTATAGTTTCTGCAAGCGAGTCGCCTGCTCAGCTCGGGTTACCCTGACAGTCTGCTAGTTGCAGTGGGTGGCACGTTGTTAAAGGAGTTAAAGAGCACAAATGCTACCAACAACAAGGATAAAAGGAAAACAAAAGATTGTGGTCATGCCGTATGTGCATTCTGTGTCGCACAATTTGAAGAAGATTAGTCGCAAGCATGGGGTTGACGTCGTGCTCACAGCCCCTTGCAAACTGGCCAAGCTGTGCTCCATGGTTAAAGATCATGGGAAGGGAAAAGGGAACCAGAAAGGTTGCACAAAAACGCATGCCACGTACAGAGTTCCGTTGAGCTGCGGAAAAGTGTACATCAGCCAGATGGGCCGGTGTCTAAATGACAGACTCGGAGAACATGCATCGTCATGGAAGGTTCTCGCAGGTGGCACGCACCTGTCTCTTGAGAGAGATTGCGGGTGCAATCCGCAGTTTACGAGCAGTAATGTTCTTAGCAAATCAAAACAGACTGACCACAGAGATCACGGAAGCTGTACAGATTAAAGCATACTCAACCACGTGCATCAGTGTTCCCTCCGTAGCGCTGAATGATAAAGAAATAGGCTTTCTAAATAGTTAAAGGGCGGTAGTCGGATAAGTAACTTTCCTGTTGGCCTTGTCTTTCTTGTGGTAAGGTGGCTGCACTTGTGAGAAAAATTTCCAATAAACTGCAGTTGGAAGTTGAGCGTCTGTCCTGTCAAGTTCTTTCCTTCTATTCCTGCTGTTTTCCGCTCATACAATCTACAATATGTTGCACCAACTGGCCCAGCATACCAACTTATTGAACATTTTCATCCTTCGTGCAGAGGTGAACACACTTGTCTAGAACACTCAAACGGCGCGCTTTGGACTGTACTGAGGACGTTTGCATGCATGACTGCTTAGGGTGAATGCTCGAGCGTGGGCTATCTCAAACTGCTCGTGCTGGAGCGTGCTGTTACAGCTTTTTAGACAAGTGTGTTAACCTCTGTACTACAGCCATGTAGCTCATTTTCCTCACAGTCTTGTCATATTTTTCTTTCACGCAGCATGCCTCATTGCTGACGCAACGCGGAACAAAGAAAGAACCCTAAGCAACGAGAATATATCCGCGACCTTGTCTCCTGAAGCTGAAGCAGAACGGGCAACAGTTTGACAACGAATACCCTTGGTAGCAGGAATTGTATAGCTGTACTATGAAGCCCCCTCTGTATGAGATGTTTTCATCGAACAACTGTTGTGTAATAAAGGCTCTTCGTGTTGAACACCACCTAGTTTCAATTAGGTGACCATTTACTATTAACTGGATTGCCTGTTGAACACCAGTTCACTTTAACTGGTTACCCATTTGGACACCGGTTAGCTTCAATTGGATTACCACATCTATTCAATTGGTTAACCAATTAAACACCACCTAGTTTCAATTGGGTGACCAGTTACGATTAACTGGATTACCAGTTGAACACCAATTCACTTTAACTGGTTACCCATTTGGGCACCAGTTAGCTTCAATTGGATGACCATGCGTGTTCAAGTGGTTGACCAATTAAACACCACCTAGTTTCAATTGGGTGTCCATTTACGATTAACTGGATTACCAGTTGAACACCAATTCACTTTAACTGGTTACCCATTTGGGCACCAGTTAGCTTCAATTGGATGACCATGCGTGTTCAAGTGGTTGACCAATTGGACCCCAGTCTATATCAACTGGTCAACCAATTACCACTAGCTCTACCCAAATGGTTTACCGATTGGATATGAACTGGTTTACCAATTGGATGTAATTGGTGCGTTCCAATGGGTGGCGAAATTCCAATTGGTCGAAAACCAGTTAGTGCCAATTGGTATTTTTCCAATTGGACCACTTGAATTTTTTTGACTGGGGCGGCTAACAGATGACGTCATTTGCACGTGGCTCACGTGCGCCTCAACACAGAGAGCGGCGTTTGGTGCCGCGTCCTAACAATAGGTACATACGTATTAACAAGTCTCATTGTATGCCGATTCATGCTCCTGTGTGCCCGTCTCAACACATTCACAACTCACTCAGTTTCCTGTGCATGCATGGCCAAATGCAAGCATTTAATTTCGTCACCACTGCCTCGAGCTTTTGCACACTGGAACAGTCTTCCAGACCACATAGCATGCATATCTAACCGCGAAAATTTTCACAATAACCTGATTACGTTCCTTGATAACTTTGTATAACGATTTTCTGCTGTACTAACTGTAATATTTGCTGTGTTACCTTTTAAGAGTGGAGCTGTTTATGCTTGGCGAACCCCCATATAGTGTTAGTGAAAACTATCATCGTCGTGCCTTTTCATCTTCTGCTTCACTCCCCGAACATGTGCACTTGGCGCATGCTCTGCCGCTGCGCCGATTTGTCCGGCGTTGGATGCACTAACTCGGATGGGCGAGAGAATGAGCACAGAGAGAAAAAGAGAGAAAGAAAGAGAAGAGAGAAAAAAAGATAGAAAGACAGAGAAAGAAATAGACAAAGAAAAGAGATAGAGAGAGAACAGAGATCAAGACAGAAAGAGAAAAAGAGAGGAAAAGCGAAAGAAAAAATAAATAGTAACAAGGAAGGCTGTCCAGCTCTGCTGTTGGTTTTAGCCTTGTGCAACTAGTGCAAGTTGCACCAATTTATTTATTTCTTTTTTTCCTGTTACACCCCTTACTCAGTGCCCTTCAGTGGGCCCGAAAGGTATTATGAATAAAGAAATAAATATTCTTCGGTCTCTGCTGTGCTTTCGAACATAGTCAGAGAATGCTACCAATCACAAGGCAAAGTGGCTGGGAACATGTGGAGCCAAATAATACTGCGCTGCAAGCAGCAGGGAATTTACAATTTCATGTCAGAGGCAACCAAAGGTTTCTCGACCTCTCCGCAGGAATGTTGTCATCAGCTTCACAACAGGTGCACACGCTTGTGGACATATCAAAGCCCAGTTTGCTGTGTTGTGTAGGTACTTTGGCTATGACCACATGCGGACACCACGCATTTCTTAATGAGAAGTTGCAGCCAATACAATGAACGGAAAGAGGAGGGAAAATGCCCGAGGCCATAACACGTGACGACGTGAATGTTGAGGCGGTGTGTTGCCCATTGCCATACACCTCAAGTAGCCTATAGTATGCTCGTGGGACAAAAACATAGGTGAAGCCTCATGCGATAACCCTGCTTATATTTAAGCGACATGAAAAAGTTTTGCGGCATAATATTTGTGAGGCAAGAATTTTGTAGTAAGGTCATTCTATGACAACATAAAAAAATGTTGCAGGACATACAAACATACTTCCACATTGAGGAAAATCTAGCTTGTGTGCACCTCTATTACTAATCATGGCAATTCAATTTGTGCAGAAATGCAGTTGTGTGTTTTTTTTAAGTGGAATGTTAATTAGTATAGGAAATGATTAGCTAGGATTTGTTTTACTGAATTAGCCAACTGAATATTTGCTCTCGAGCATGAAAAGACACTTGTGGGCTATGCCATAAGCTTGAATGTTCAGGTAACTAATTCAGTGCAACAAAGTAATAAAAATTTGGCAGATTCTGTGCACTGTGGGAATCGATGTAATGCGAAGCAGCCAGCAAAGAGTTGCATACATCGCCTTGTTTGTCTTTGAGGCAAATGAAGTCATTGATGTCATGACATCTAGTTTACTATATATCGCATGATTGCTATGCGTGCATGTACAGTATGGTATATACCACGCTAAAGAAGCGTATATTCTGGTGCATACAATGCATGACCTGTCACTTTTGTTTGTCACGCACTCATGTCATGCCATACCATTTTTCGTATATATATCCAGGTAACAAAACAGCCCAAAGCGCATCAAGACAGTGTCATGTAATGCATGCCATACACGACATGCTTGTCATGACTTCCATGGTAGGACCTGTCATTTACGTTCGTCATACAGTCACATCGCGAAATACCAATTTTGGTGCACATCAAGTTAGCAAAACAGCTGCGAATGCTTCATCAGCGTGGCATGTAAGTCATGCCACTCATGACATGCATGTCATGATTGTCATGTTACCACCTGTCATTTATGTTTGTCATACAGTCACATCACGCAATACTAGTTTTGGTGTATATCAAGCTAGTGAACCAGCCTTGAGGGCACCATGAGCGTAGCATGTAAATCATGCCCTACATGATGTGCATGTCATGTTAAAACCTGTAATTTATGTTCGTCTGCGGCCACGTCACACAACACCAAATATTGTACATGTCAAGCTAGTGAAATGGCCGCGAGCATATTGTGAGCATGACATGTAAATCATGCCATATATGACATGCATGTCATGATTTTCATGTTCCCACCTGTCATTTATGTTCTTCATACAGTCACGTCAAGCAATACCAGTTTTGGTGTATATCAAGCTAGCGAACCGGCCGTAGTGCACCATGAGCGTGGCATGTAAATCATGCCCTACATGACATGCGTATCATGATTTTCATGTTACCACCTGTCATTTATGTTCGTCATACAGCCACTTTACACAATACCAAATTTAGTGCATGTCAAACTGGCGAAACGGCCGCGAGCGCACCATGAGCATGGCAGGTGTGCCCCGCCAAACATGACATGCATGTCATGAGTTTCATGTTACCGCCTGTCATTTATGTTTGTCATACAGAAATGTTTTGTTATACCAATTTTGGTATATGTCCATTTATTTAAACAGGCGCAAGCCCCCCCCCCCTCTCCCCGAGACGATGTCATATAGATCATGCTGTACATGACATGCGTGTCATGATTTGCATGTTGAGACCTGTAACTTATGTTCGTCGTACACTCTTGTCACGCCTTACTAATTTTGGTATATATCAAATTAACAAAACGGCCGCAAGAACACCAAGATCGCGGCATGTAAATCATGCCATTCATGACATGGATGTCATGGTTTTCATGTTGTGACCTGTAATTTATGTTCATCATACAGTCATGCCGATTTTGGTATACATCCCATCAACGAAACAGCCAGGAAAGCACAAAATCGTAGGCGGCTATATACATAGATAGACAGACAGACAGACAGACATGCTCAAAGTCACAGAAGTTTGCTAAGAAATGCTTCGTATTTAAAATTGAAATACAGAGTAAAAAAATATTGCAAATATTTTTAACTTGTCAATCTTGAGGTTTGCCTCTTAATTATATTTGGCTTTGCTTGCGTCTATAGTGAGATAAAACTTAAGAAGTCCGGAGAAGCCCCGCCCAGACGACCGAAGTGTGACAGCCACGACTTGTGCCTCCATGACTTTAGAAATAGTCCCGCTCATGCACTCGGCAATGTACTCTGTAGGGGAGGTCACTGGCTGTCCGCCTCGTGATGTCAGTCTGGAGTGCGCTCCCATTGGTGAAGGCTTGTGTTCATCTGCCTTTGTATTGCTTATCATCGTTTGTCTCGCCGGGTCATCATCATCGTTTGTCTCACACACCATTGTTGTGAACAAAAGCATCGTTCCGTTGTACCGGACGTCGTCTTATAATATTATGATCACGTCATTATTTTGTATTACACATATTATGTATAATAAAGGTGGGCTGAGGTGCTTTCCGGTCTTCCGTTCCTTGAAGGGGTTGTGACGGGCATTCTAGTTTTATTGTTTGAAATCCTGAAGGAAGCCACGGTAGCTTAAGGAAAAAAAATATGCCTGGACGTGAATATCCTCGTGGATGGCTTCGCTTCCTAGTGAAGTACACAAATGTGCACACCAGCTAGCGAGGGCAAAGGCAACAAACTGAGCACATGTTAGGTATTGGCATTGACCTGCACGAGTGTGAAAGGCTAGACCCATTTTAGTGTATGTGACCAGTATCTTTTTTTTTTGTGCCTTGACAGTATTACATAACTTTTGCATTATGATTAACTAGTTAAGTGTAGTACTAGCGACCGTATATGTATGTATGTATATACAGTGCTCATGAATTGAAACATTTACATCAGAGACAGCACTACCTTTAGCGGCCTGATTTGTAACGGCATTATGCGGTTACCTCTAGCAGTTGTGCATTCCAGTTGTCATACTAAAAGTTTTGATATCTTCATTTCATTCTGTCATTACTGTACTGTAGGTGTGTACATGTAGTGCATTTGCTGCCATGGAAACTGCATTTCAGCAGGAGTAGAGTGCGGAAGTTTTGAGGCACAATGAACGACACCACACATTTGACATTGATTCGGCTTTAGTGTTGATTCTGAGTTCATTTTGTCTTTCATATGCATTGTCCTTCAGCATGTGCAAGTTGCTTTTATCCACACATTGTAAGGCATTCTATTTAGAGTATCATAAAGGTTGCGGGGTGAAATGCTCTGAAGCTGCATGCACAGTGGGCTATGAGGAATGCTATAGTGGATGGCATACATATTCATTTTGACAACCTGGTGTTCTTTAACATGCACTGAAAGCATGGTAAGCAGGTGTTCTTTGCATCCCACCTCCGTTAATTCTTCCCATGCAGCAGGAGATAACAAAAATTGTGCCAAGTTTCCGAGCCTTGTGGTGCAGAGGCAAGCCACCTTCTTAGTGCAAACATTCGAGCACCCAAATACTCAAAGGAAGACTTCACACTGGCCATCCAGTGTCAAAACCTTTAACATAGTAGCAGATTCACTACGTAATTATCATATGTTCATGATAGCAGTACTTTTCCTCATGACGACTTATTTGTCAGCCTTACAATAAGGTTTAAAATGCAGCCGCCGAATGTGCAACCATGTGCTAACCCGCAGAGTGCCATGTGCCACAGTTTGTGCTCCCGTATTGTTTCACTAGCTTGAATCATATTCTTGCTTTTTCTTCCTCGTACTTCAAGAAACGGCATGTTCATTTCTGCTATTCTGAAGTATGTTGCACTGACTCATGCATGTAAAGCTTGTTCGTTTTTGAGGTAGCAATTAGTGAAATGTTCAATTGTCTGATTGAGCAGGGACAAGCGCAAAGTGGAGGTGGTGCTTGTGACCGGTTCGAGTGGCTTCCTGGGTCAGCATGTGGTCAAGCTGCTGCAGGAGCTCGACAAGAACGTCAAGGAGATCCGCCTCTTTGACATCAAGCCCTACGAGAACAAATTGAGTGGGTTGCATTCGCTTTCTACACCTCCTCACTTAATTTCTCTGTTCTCGTATAGCGTGCTTATATGTGCTCTTGAGATTGCATGATAAATGTGCGAGCTGATTATTTCTATTAGCTTATAACTGATGTTGGGGTAACAGTGTGTCAAGCGATGTTGACATCTCATAGCTGCTGACAACTGCTCTGCCAGAGTTGCGCTAAGCCAACCAAGAGTTTGACTCTGCCTAAAAACCTAGCATGATGAATTCAGAGGGGTACACCATGTTGCTTTCATACTTGTGGACAGCATTCTGTGACAAAAAAGAAAACCTGCGATTGGTGAGCCTCTGCACATGTGTTATCGCACCAACTATTCTGGCAGTATTTAAAAATGCTTTTAGTTCCTTGAAACAGATTCTTAATCAGCATTGCTTCTGCTTGCAACTATTTCAAATTACTGCAAATGTGGAAACAAAAAGCGGGCATGTAAATATGTCTGATTCAGCTCCTAGTTGTCCATTTTTGTCTTATTTTTTCTTTGTAAATAAGATGTTCATGTTTTGTCTTCTCCAGCTGAGCCTAACACAGATTAAAGAAGATAACACATTCTCCATGGTGCGCTCTTACTTGTGTGAGTTCTGCATCCATAGCTTCTCCTTCATTGCCACATAAAGGTTGTCTATTTGTATCGTGGCACAAAGCCCTTCAGGAGCGCTATGCATAATCTGTGCATACCAAATCCTGCCTAATTTTGAAAACCCTTGTGCACATGTGCACTTCAGTTTACATTTTAAGTGTGTTAGGGAGGCCTCTTAGTGAAATACCACTCAAGATCTAGAGATAGCCAGTCTTCAACAGTGATTTCAGGACTAAAGAATGCTGCTGGTGGAGTGTCGGCTAATTGGGTCTGTTCTGAACAGCAGAATCATCTATCAATAATGGAAGTAATAATGCCGTAATTCTCATTTGTACAGTGCTTTGGGTGCACATCAAAGACTCCCACACAGCGGAAATTATTCAGGAGCGTTTCACAACAGCATCCCCGATGAGCCACTCCGCTGTTTCAGGACGATTAACCCCTTAACGTAATATTCACGACCATTAGCAGCGGAGCTGTTTAAACTCGAGTTCCATCCGTGGCCGGGGTCCGCTCGAAACTCGGCACAGCTGTGCAAAGCAAAATGGAAGCATAGCGTAGCAATTTATAGTATATGAACTGATACAGCACATCACAGGAAAAGAAGAAACGGTTGGCTTGGCCGTTTCTTCTTTTCCCGTGATGTACTGTACCAGTTGAAGTACGACAAACCAACTACCCCAATCTTCAGCACTTGTCAATGTTTGGTATAGTATAGCAAGGGGCGGGAAAGGGGGAGAGGGTAAAGCATAGCATAGCCGAGTATAGTATAGTAGAGCAAGGGGTGGGAAAGGGAGGTGAGGGTGAAGAGGAGGGGAAGGCCACCATCTCCACTATTTTCTCAGTCTTCGCAACACCACTACGTAGTGGCCCCAATTTTTTATTATTAATGGATTAAGTTTTTATAGTTGATTTATTGTATTACAGCTACATATTATGACAGCAAACAGCTACCAGTATTACTGAACTTCTTTGACCTTTTTGCTGGGTAGGGGTTGTATTATGCACCATGAAGGCATGCTGTGAAGAGGAGTGAAGCTTTTCAAGGCATGCAAAGAAAGTAGACAGTATTGGCATTGAGTAGAGGAAGGAATACTATAATGTGCTGAAAAAAAAATTGACAAAGGTCGTTCATTCAAGCCAGCTTGAATGTATGACACAGTGTGCTTTAAAACTTGCAATTAGAAAAAAGAAAGGTCACGTAATGCTCAGAGAAGTATTACATTTCCTGGCATTAAATAATAGTTGCAGTAAAGGATTAAGTAAGTTTTCTGGTGTTCACACGTTTTGCGCATCGTTGCAGAACACGGCACAGAGAAACCCATGAAGGCCACCGTGGGCGACATCTGCAATGCCAAGGCGGTGCAAGAAGCATTTGCGGGTGTCGACTGCGTCATCCACACTGCGGCCCTGGTTGACTGCAGCATCTTTCCCGATGCAGAGGCCATGGAGGCTGTTAACGTCGAAGGTATGACGAACTGCATGGCTTGTTGATGTTATTCTCAGTGGCCATGTTTCACTGTCCAGCCAGTTTTACTATTATGTTGTCGCTCGGCGCATGTGCCTTATGTTACAAGGCTTCTGGAATGTTAGTGATCGTAATCAGATTGCCTGCACAGCATTAATAGCTGTGCACATTCTAGAACTTGCGCGAGCACATGTGATTTTATACTGTAGCGTACGACAATGCATGCATTAGAAGGTGATGTATTTCACATGTGGGTCAGATTTTTACAACTGCTTATTGTACTTGCTGCTGTCATTTTTCTTGAAGTGTTACCTCTACTGGGCACAACTTCGTCCGACAAAGAGCTCGTTCCTTAACCTGCGCATCAAGTTGCCGTATTCTTCAGTGTCGCAACAATATGGCATCACTCTGGCAATTAGCAAATAAAACTTTTGGCTGTAGTAAAGAACGTCAGTCCATTTCTTTGAAACATTTTATATTAGCTTCACATAACCACTGCTTACGTCAGCTTCACCAGAGTTATAAGAAGATGGCCTAAAGTTGAAACATTGCACAGGAATGGAAAAGCAGGGCATAAGCTTTATTTCGATATTTTTCTTTGACGTGTTTCCAAAGCAGTCGTCGTATCGTGCTGTCAGTAAAGATCATTGCATGCTGATGAAGCACATCAATTGCTCATCCTTTAAGACTTGACATAGGGCTAAGCCATGCATTATTTCAGTAAAGTGCGTGTGGTTAGAAAGTTTAACTTCAAGTTAACTGTTTGGCTAATAGACGAATCTTTGATGTTGTACTGCAGTGTGTGGAGCTTGCTCTCAGACTTTTCATGCTCTCTACAGGAGAAGAGTGCTTCAAGTGGTTGCAGGAGTGTTTTTGCTCAGATGCGCTGTTCACCCGGCATATCCTCTTCTGTAGTTGTTGCTGTGGCATTCAGTTGGTTACTATGGCAGTGCTATGCAATGCAACCATGTGATGGTTGCTGTGTAAATGACTGTCACTTGATCGAACCTGCACATTTGAAGTTATCGGTGCAATCCTACTGCTACTTGTTTGGCTCTTATGGAGGGGTAAGTCTTTGGGATGTGATTAGATTAATATATGTGGGGGGGGGGGGGGTTTGCGATTGTGCCTGTAAAACTCATGAATTTCATGTCCTTTGCAAGCATTAGTATAGAATGGAAATCTGCACAGAAGGTTGCAGAAACAGTTCAACTTTTTATCACATTGTGCAGCTTGTTTACGTTCAATGCTGATTTGACATGCATGCATTATGACAGCGTGAGATATGACATTGAGATGTCATTGCCCGAGATTTCAGGAATTTTTCTTGATGTCTGTAATACAGGCAGTAGCTTAAAGAATCACGTGGACAGCAAAAGCAAGACGGGACACAGCACTGTGTCCCATCTTGCTTTCGCCGTCCATGTGATTTTTTACGCTACTGCCTGAATTATGCACTGTGAACTACCATCAGTCTCCTTGTGAACTTCTCGATGTCGTTTGCCGCAGGTACACGAACGGTGATCGATGCCTGCATTCGGCAGAACGTGCCCTACCTAGTGTTCACGAGCACGGTCGATGTGGTTGTGAGCAGCAACCATATCTTCTTCGGTGCGGAGAACACCACCTTCACGCCGAAGCACTTCCTCATGGGTCCCTATGCCGAGACCAAGCACCGTGCTGAGCAGCTGGTGCTCCAGGCCAACCAGCGCGTACTGGCCGATGGTAAGTACACATAGTGTGGCCACCTTCTTTCGTCCATCTTGAAAGATCATTCGTTACTTCGCTACATTGTTAGCAAGCAACATTGCAGAAACTGCATGATTATGTGATTAAGTGCACGTATCTACGATATCTGCTCATGTGAGGCTGACACCTCGCTTTGGAGTGTGAACATTGAAGAGAACTTGCGCTAAACATTGAATGTATACTTGCATGCATAACCTCTGCTGGCATGCTGTTTCAATCTCAAGGCTATGTTGTGCACATGCTGCTAAGAATAACCAGAAGAAGGGAAATTCATGGAGGGTGTCCATTCTTTATTAGAAAGAACTATAAGAAGTCAACAGACAATGAGTCACAGGTGGTGTTACCGTATATTGCCGATTATAAGTTGACGTCTTTTTTTTTTTTCATAAGATGACCTTCCAAAGTTCGGGGTCAACCTATACGCGGAATCGTAAAGTCGACTTATCTGTGGGGTCCGACGAAAGGTTGTCGTCCTCGGATTTCCTGCTATTCAACGTATCGATAACATCAGCCGCAGAGGCAGCGGAGTCGCGGCAACAGCTATCTCCCAACGCGCGCACGCTGCTTCCGGAGCCGGACGTTTTTGCGATCTGCCACGACGATCGCGAAACTATAGCGAAACCATGCGAGGCAAAACTACGGAGCGCGTTTAAAAATCACCGCCGCGCAGCATTAATGCGAACTGCTTGGGAAACACGGTCTCGAAAGCAGCATTTCAAACCTCTGATAGAGGGCGAACGATGCTCTATGAATAAAGAGGAATTTACCTTGCGATGCGCCCTGCAGTTTTGTTTTCATACAGTAGAAACGATTCTTTGACAAACCATCAGTGTTCCACAGAAAAGCTGGCGGCGCTGTGTGGGCTGGCAACACTTCGCAGGGAACTAAACCACATGACCAGTCACATGCGCCCACAAGCGTCTTCGCGTCTTTTTGCACTCACGCCTGTTCGCCATTTCTGCATTTCGCTTCGCTTGCGAGCAGTGGTGTGCGCAATTTGTGGTGTGCGCGAGCAGTGGTGTGCGCAACGAGACATCTTACTTTTACTCTACTATGCATAGGCCACACAAAGTTCAGCACACTGGTACTCCGGCCAACGGCAATGTACGGGGAGGAGGACCAGCACTTCGTGGTGCAGTTCTTGCGTGTCGCCAAGTCCTCCAAGAACACCCTGACCAAGATCCGCAGCGTCGACGAGCGCTTTCAGGTATGCTTGTGTTGTGGCAGTCCGCTACCATTGTATAACGTCTTGCAAAGTAGTTTGTCTGGTGTGCAAGGGTGTGTTGTGAGCGGGGCATGGCATGCCTTCTAGAACAATGTTACAAATATCAAAGGAGCAATAATTAAATTCTATTGTGGTGTTTCGTGTGCCAAAAATGCGATATGACTTTTGATTGAGGCATGCCGTAACATAAAACTCCGTACAGTCTACGACCGATAATTCGGACTCCACGGGGAACGTAAATAAGTCCGAATTATCGAATGTCTGAAAAAACGAATGCGTCAGAAAAAAATACTTTTATTGACACTTCAGGGTCCCAGTGGCCGAAAAAAGTTGTCAATGCGTTGCTGCCCGCACTTCCGCTTACGTGCAACCAAGTCCGCCTGTATCTCCGCCAGTGTGATGTGGTCGCTGTACGATGACGAGCTGGTTTCATTCGTGAAGGCAACGCGTCTGTGCAGCGCACTTAGCGGTCGCACAAAGAGGCAGCATGAATAACGGCGCGTTTGGGTTCTCGCCTATTAAATGCGTGCACTACGCATGCAACTGAACCAGGCCACATGCACTATCAAGGAGTTGACTGAAGATGCTTATCGTAAGGTTTGTCAGCGATTGAGCCGTACTGGCGCGTTTGCCACCTGCTGCCATCACGCCTCCGTGCATTTCCAATGCTCATCCGTAAAGACATCGCCGCACGGCGCCGTGATAGCGGCCCCTTTGAATTTCCGGTCCGCTTCACCCCATAACACTTCGGCATCGCGACAAAGCTGACTTTTGAACTCTGCTACTGTCGCAAACAGGTCGACTCGCGAAAGCGCTGGTTCGAACCTATGAGATGATAGACACGGCAGAGGTGGGGGCTTCAATTATTGCGTTTCGGACCTGCAATTTGGGCAGAAAGTCCGAAAAATCGGGTGCCGAAGAGTTTTAGCGTCCGAAATTTCCAACGTTCTTGACCATTGATGTCTATGGGGCTGGTGACGGTGCCGCGAAAGCGTCCGAATTTTCGAGCATGTCCGGAAAATCGGGCGTCCGAAAAATCGGCAGTTGACTGTATCTGCCGCATTTCGTTGTCGTCGGCGCGGCCTTCGGCACTGGCTGTGAGGGCACCGTTGGCGCCATTTAACTCAGATCTTTGGAGACAGCAGAGCGTAAAATAAAGCAAGTCTCAAGATAAAAATGAACGCGCGCTCAAAACGCTTTACCGCAGACGCATTCGACAGAATGGCGGCGATAGCAGCGCAGCGCGGGGATACAGGAACCAGAATGTAGGATGTTCACGGTGTCGATACGATTTCCCACAGTTGACCAGTGCCTCCGAGATCGGCATTTCCAATCACAAATCTCTGAGGCATAAAGTAGCGATCGAAATAAAGCCTCATAGATCACCAATTAGCTTTCGTTTTGATCTCTGAGGCCATACTTTGTATGGTACGGGTACCAGAGGAGATAATGGCTGGCGATTCGGCGTGCGTGACAGTCTCCGACAGGGTCCGGATTATCGAATGTAGATCTCGCAGCTGTCCGAAATATCGGTCGTCTTAACACATTACTTCTATGGGATCATCGGCGGTGCCGCGCGACTGTCCGAATTACCGAGCATGTCCGAATTATCGGTGTCCGATTTATCGGTCGGCGACTGTATTAATTTTGAGCCGCTGTAGTTATTTAATGCACACATACGTCTAAGTACACAGAGTTTTCGCATGATAAGTGTACAAAGTGTTCCGCTTATACACTAGATTTGAATTAGATGCCATTCATTTTCTTCCTATTGTTTTAAAGCCATTGTACAAATAGAATATTTCACAATGATAAGTACTGTATTATAAGAAATAGCAGTTGAAAGGTTATGACTTGCATGTTTTCAGGAACCTGTGTTTGAACACGGAGTATGCAAGTTTTCTCTTTCTATTGCGATGCATGTGTGCCAACAGCTTCGTTCCAAATCTTCAGCTTCCTATGGCTGTTTTCTTCTCTGTGTGGCACTGGTAGCATGTTTGCAGTTGTAGTCAGTCATGAATTTTGAATTCTCATTATAAACCTCATTACAATAGACCTTCATAGTGAAGAGGATTTTGGTCTGTTGTAAAGGGAGTATGTGAAATCCAAGTACTGTTGCAACATACTTTTATGTAAACGCTGAATGGGTCTGTTATAACCGGAGAGAATTGCGAGTCAGAAACGTGGTCTTATTCTTAAGGGGGTCAAAAAAATGTGATGTTTGGAAAATCGCATTTTCAGTTTCTGTAGCCCTTTTTCTATCTGATTCCAATATATCTTCACTGGAAAGTACGTAGAATTGCTTTAAAAAATTTTTTTTTCGTCTGCAGACTTGGTGAAAATTGCGGAAATAGCAAAAGAAAAAAAAAACGGCGTTTTTCAAAATTATAGCTCTGCAACGGCGCAACCGGGCGCCACCATTTTGGGCTCGTCGTAAAGAGCATTTCTCTGTGTTCAAGTTCTCTGTTTCAGCTAGCTCCTCCATTCAGTAGCAAGCATACAAAAAGCACATTTTTGAAGTTCAATTCGAGGCCTCTGATTGGCTGCTTCTGCCGTGATGCTCGCTTCGGGAGTGTCGTCTGCTGCTTGTGGGTCGCGATGTCATGGCGAAAATTGCGCTGACACATTCGCACTCGTTCTGTGTACACGGGTCGTCGATAATTTAGAATACAATTACGCTTTAGTTTGGCAGCTGCAAGCGGAAGCTCAATCATCAGATTACGATAGCATGCCGCACTCGTCGCGAGCATCGCAGACGTGTGCAGAACATCGCAGACGTGCGACTCTACTAGCGTTGGCTCATTGGTCCCGCTGTTAGAGGTTCTGCTTATCAGCCCTTCGGAGCTTATGACGAAGACCACCGCAGGACAACTTTTTGTACTCGCGATCGGGCATGACGTACTTTGAAACATCGGGCACCGCGGCCACGCACATCGCAACCGAGCTTTCTACTCGATGTCGTGGCTAGGCCTAACTCCGCTCAAGGTGCCGATGTACAAGACGAATCCGAACTTTGTGGGCAAGAACATCCCGCTAGCGGACATGCGAACACGAAGAAGCCGCTGTGTCCTTCGTCGCAAGCAACGAATTACATCGCACGCTGGCTCCTCAGATCCGCGGATGGGAATTTTGCACATCGGCAGCGGACCTCCCGGTCAAGCTCCCCACGCAGCGACCGCTCAGAGAAGCGGTGGCAGCGGCTAGCAATTTCGCGCGTCAGCGTCCCAAAACGCAACACCAAGCACGCTGCGCACCGATCTTTTGTCGCTACAGTTAGAGAAAGCTGATCTTGACAGACCGGAGATCGGCAGCCTTCGTTCTTAAATCGGTACGTCGATATCCGCGGCGCGCTGTTCCCATCCCGAATGCGGCGAAAGTATGCTAAGCGATGTTTAAAGTCGGAAGTTATTGAATTTACGATGTCCGTGGTAGAAAAGTCCGCTGTAAAGGAGTCCTGACCACATTGCTGGCCTGACATTTTAGTCAATTATATCCGAATGTCCGTTGTACCAGAATCCATTGTAAACGAAGCTCAATCAATAGAACAGATAGGGAGGTCGGCATAACGCTGCAGATTGGTCTGTGATATCTGAATGTCTGTTGTAAGCAGATCAGTTGTAACGAGGTTATACTGTATATCAGAGATTTCGGAAAATGGTAGTCATTTAAAACAAGATGCTTGAATCAGTGGGCCAGCAGTAATTCCACTCTTATGCCAACTGCGCCAAATTGCATTTACCGCGCCATCCTGATGATATTGACAGAAATTGCGCCAAACTGCTCCAGTCTCGGGTTTGGGTTCTTCTATAACTGGCATTCACACAGCTGGCACGTCAAAACATGTGCAGCTTGATCTTGGGGCCATCAAAGTCACAACCACGGGCCAAGAATTATTCTGCTGAATAAACAGCGCTTGCACGGTGCCGACACAGCTTCTGTTGTGCAAGTCGGTTCCACGGCAAAATGCGCTCTCCACAGAGGATCACGACGTCTAGGCCAATCGGTAGCGTGAAAGTGTGGCGGCAATTCATCGGCAGATGTCGTCTGTTCCAGAAACGCTGCTGACCACTCGTTTCAAGCATCGCATTGCACGTAATTAAAGCAGTGTTCAGTAACAAATACATGCGTGCCGCTAAAGTGCCTGTCACTTCTGTTTCTGGACATCGCAGAATGAAATCTGGGAACGCAAGCAATAGATATATGGAACAATATTGAATTTTCTGTGCTTAGCGTCCATGGAAGAGCACATTAATGGTGATCACATTAATGCCGACTCCGTTCCAGCGAGCGCGTCGCGGTGAGCTGCTTTCGTTCGTGAAGGTAACACGTCTGTGCGGCGCACTTAGCGGTCTTGCACAAAGAGGCAGCACGAACGGCAGCACGGTGTGTTCGGGTTATACGTATACCACTGCGCTGGGTCACATGCACTAGTGAGCAGTTAGCTGAAGATGCTTGTCATAAAGTTTGGGCGCGTTTTCCACCTGCCGCCATCACACCTCCGTGCATTTCCTCTGCATTATCCGTAAAGAGATCGCCGCACTGCGCCATGACAGTGACCACTTCAGATTTTCAATATGCTTCACCCCATCACACTCTGGCATTGCGGCAAAGCTGCCATTCGGACTCTGCTACGGCCGCAAACAAATTGACTCACAAAAGTGCTGGTTCGAACTTACGAGATGATAGACGCGGCAGAGGTGGGGGCTTTAATTACTGCCATTTCGGGCCTGAAATTTGGGCAGGAAGTTCGAAAAATCGGATGCCAATGAGTTTAACCGTCCGAAATTTCAGATGTTCTTATACACTGATTTGTCTATGGGGCAGATTAGGAACTCCGGACTCGAAGGCAGCGCGCCCTTGTTCGCCACATCAGTTGGGCCTCCACAGAAGTTGAAGAAGGAGAAGTTGAGAAAATAACATCTTTTTCTTTCACATGTAAAGTGTGGTCGACACCACATTGGTTGCACCAAATCATGTAAATAAATACAATTCGGCCTCAGCATTGCCTCATTCTTGATAAGACAACTAGGGAACACCACCCCTCCATCGCTTCACAAACCTAGCCAAAAGAAACGCTTTCATGTTGCTATCTCATAAAAATGTGCTAGGGATCCTCTGCAACTTTTTTTCTGTGATTTCGCTTCAAAGCATAAAAAAATATTCGACAACTATTCGAAAAATATTCTGTTCGATTCGCACAGCTGTTGTACATAGTAGAAATGCACTAACTTAGTTTCGGCTTACACGCAGAGGGTTGGGGGCACTGTGTTTCTGCCTTTATAGTGCCACAAAGGGTGTAGAGGCTTTCCTCGTAGTGTAGTCTTCTGTATAGCTCACAGATGACTGTGACAATGAAAGATACCTTTATGTGTAGAAATAGTGAAGGATGCTGATCATTGAGCATAAGTTTGCTTTTCATCCATCTACGAAGATGGCTGCATTTCTTGAGATGCTTGGAAATTTCACACATTGGGCTAACATGGGTCAGTGAATGTGTTTACGGGAGGGATAAGGTTTTTCATGCCTGTTGTTTAAACAACCGAGCAGCGAAATGCTAGAGGCCCATGTACTGTACGGTGTCAGTGCATGTTAAAGAACTGCAGGCAGTCAAAATTATCCAAAGCCGTCCACTACGTTGTCTCATAGCCTGAGTCGCCTTGGGATGTTAAACCCGAACCAAACTTTAAATAACCAGCTAGCTTGTTTTGTAGTCCATTCTGTTCTCATTGCAACGACAGGTGACGTACGTGGGAAACGCCGCCTTGGCGCACCTACGAGCCATGGAGAAGCTGGCCGTCGACGAGTCGGTGGCGGGCGAGGTGTTCTACGTGACGGACGACACGCCCCTCGAGGACATGTACGAGTTCCTGCGGCCGTTCGTCGAGTGCCAGGGATGCCGCCTGTCGGACTACACGGTCCCCTACCTGCTGGCGATCCTGGTGCTCATGCTGTTGGCCCTGGTTCTGCGGCTGGTGCGGCCCCTGTACCGGCCAAAGTCCTACGTGCCTCCGCCCTCAGCCGTCACCTACATATGCACCTCGCTCTTCTTCAACCGCACCAAGGCCACCCTGCGACTCAACTACTACCCCAACGTGACGCCTGACGAGGCTGTCCAGCGATCCATCTCCTATTACAAGTCCCTCCAGTTTCCCGGATGATGTCTCAACGCTGTCGTTGCTGCCTTTGCCTCCGCGGGGATCGTACCATGCCATGCTTTAGCAGTCAGTCTTCGCTAAGCTTGTAGGAGCGCTGCTTGGTCGTTCCCGAGAGTTCCTAGGGGACGGCTTTGGGGCTCTGTTAACGTGATAAGAGTTGCGGGCAACCACTGTTTTACGGGGTAGTGTATCTACGGGATCATTCTCTTCTTCTTCACGTCATAACCGATTCTCTTCAGCATGTGCTGGCCAGAAGCGCACAACATCCCTTCTACGCTCCTGGAATGTGCCACAAAGCAGGGCAAACCAGGTCAGAGAGGTATAGCTGTGTTACTTTCTTCGGCAAACTGTGCTACAAACCATCCTGACCATGATACTTGGTCGTGGTAAATCATTCAGGTACAGAACTCTTCTCTACTCTTCTCTAGCCATACTTTATGTCCCAGAAATAGTCTTGGAAAACACGTTCAACACGTGGTTCTTGAATGGCATCGCGACATGCAGGGTAAACACTTCATGCTTGCGTGTTGCTTCACTGTTTTACATGCCAGCCATTTCTACAAACCTGTAGCTGTTCAAACATGCACACACTCGCGGCAAAGTATCACGCCTGCGGTGCTTACAGCCACATGGTGTCCAGCTTCGATTACTTGCAACTAATCATACGTAAATATTGTAATCCTGCATGGGAATAATTCATTGTCATAACCTGGCAATGCCTGCTTGGTAGCCCTGGTCTCAGCTCCTTCGTCAGCACGAGTTGCCCAAAGGGGGTAAGGCTAGGCTGCTTTTGTTGCAGCTGGCTGCTCGCAGCGGTGAGTCACGTGTTCCAACAGTGCTCCACAATGACGTTGTGTCTCAACCCGCAGCCTTGGTTAAAATTGGTTAAGCCAAAAACTGCCATCATTGCCGCGTCACCTCAAACACATGATGAAGAGTGCAGTGCGCATGACTGTCGTCCCGGCCACTCAGACTACGAGAAATGCCAGGCCCACAGTTTAAGGAATCTTCTACATTTCTTACTGTGCATCACCTACGCTCTTCGCTCAGTCGGGTCGTTGTCATACACATTGATGATGCCCATCAATGGCCGGACGATTTTAAAGCTGTCTAGTTGCTCAACTGTGTGACAACCTACCCTTGTGTGCCGCGAACTCCCTCACCCTTATTTTTCTTCGTATTCCCTGAAGATTCCCTTTGGTAACCCTGTGAATACCCTCGTTGAGAGCACCCACTGCTCAATCTGTATTCTCTCGAGGCATTTAATAGCTTAGGCGTTTATGCTACACGCCAAGAGCATCCCGGTTGCGCAAAGTTGCATATCTAGCATTTGTAACATTAATCAGCATACTTTTTTTGTCACTTCAGTGGGAAGTATACACCAACATTGCTGTGTTCGTCATGATGGTGTACATCTGGTATGGTGAGTGGTTACACTTTGTCATTGTTAGTACACGTATGCTTCATCTTTAGCTATGCTACAGAAGCCATGAATAGGCTGACAGTACAACTCCTGTGACACTGTATAAATACGATTTTACCTCAATATCGCGAAATTGTGTCCAGCACCTTCATTAGAAGGGCACTCTTTGATATTGCCAAGAAAAATAATGCTCAACCACATGTAGCAAAACAAAAATAAGAAACGTGGCACCTTTGATAGGGCCACGTTTCATAAGGCCATAAATTTGTATGGCCAATCTGTGGTTTGCTATGCACCTAAACAACTTTTATATACCGGTGTCACACAGGCACCTATGATCGTGATCAGGGAGATCTGGAATAGGCTCAATCTGGATCAGGTGCCACTTTGATTCGCGATTAGGATCGTCAGGATCAGGATGATTGTGATCGGCACAGCGTGATCTGGGATTTGGCTGTTGTCTGTGCCAAACTCAATCAAGACTAGTTTGGGCAGTGTAGCAGCCACGATTGTTGATTGCAGTCAAGGAATCTGATCTAGGCCAGCCGTGATCGTCATCAAACGGGCCTATGTGACACGGGTATTAAATTGCAAACATGTTTCACACTGTTAATACTCCAATGTATACTCCGAATCATATGGAATCGGCACGTCGAGTTGGCCGAGTCAATGCCTTTCAAGGCAGAGCAAGTAACCAAACATACACGCACTTTTGGATGTGTCATTTCACGTTGTTCTTGCTATATGCACACAAGATGTGAGCAAACCTTTTTGCTACCACAGTAGGTGCGAGATGTGAGCACATAACCGTTTGTTTTGCTGTAGCCAGGATTGTCTCAGATCTAACATTTTGGGTTTGAACAGAGCAGCAGAATGTTGACTGAAATGAAAGCATGACCTACGAAATTTTTTTACTTACTTCTTTTTGCCCAGAAGTTCGTAATTTCAGTGTTCGTTATATTGAGGTTTGGCTGTATTTTCTGTAGCTTAAGTAATTAATATGACCGCTGTGGAAACAAACCCGTGAAGCACTGTAGAAACATTGTTTTAGTTCCCGTAGATTATCTCCTTGCATTTGGTGCTGGGTTTTTTTAATGTCGGCTTTACCTGGCGGTTACTTCTGATTGAGTTGTGCCCTCATGTATGTAACTGTGTTTCTCTCTCTTTTAATGTAGTCTATCTTGGTGGAGTGACCATTCGTAGGGGTGCTAGTTCAATGTTTTTGTTGATTGCATATATGCATATGTATACACAAGTTATAAGGTGGAAGCTATGTATTGCATAGAGGCCAGGGTCTGTACAGATAAATTTTTTTATCAACTCCGGAAGGGGCCGGACCTCTCTGGGTGCGCTTTCCAGATAGTAGACAACGGCGTCATACTATTTACATCGTAGGCGGGGTGTGCCATTTTGTCCCGCACATTCATGAATTGTTTATCCCACCTTTTGGTGCTGCCGTCATGTCGTTGCAACCTGTTGTGTTTCAAGCTAACATACAGACCACGTCCGGTGCTTCTCCGAATAACACCGTATTTTCTCGCGTCTAACCTGCCCCTGCACACAACCCACACCCCCAACAGTGAACTGTGGGATCCCGCATATTGCCTTCTTTGCATGTTAAAGAGACAAGGCGTGCAAACATGAACACCAGAGAGAAGTCAAGACACCACAAACGCCGACGATCAACAGAAAAGGCGCACAATGGCGGAAAAGAACGAAGGCACAAAAACTTATCTGCGCATGCCCAAGCAATAAGCGAACTCATCAATCCGGCACGCGTGGTGGTCTACGTGAGAGATAACTATTCAGACACTTGATTTCTTCTTTATGCAGGTTAATGAATGGTTGGCTCACACATGCGCTTCCACTATTATTGATATGCCAGGCTGCAACCATGAAACATGTTTCTTCATTCCTGTGCCAGTACGAAATCACACATTCATCGAATTTTGGCGTGTATTTGCACTCTCGACAATGTAACGATAGGTTAGACTGTGAGCCTCCGGTTAGTGATCTCCTATGTTCCATTAATCTCTGGTTAACAGTGGCCCATTTGCCCTACGTAGAAGCGGCCGCAGCTAAAAGGAATCTTGTTCACCACACACGTACGGCAATCAGTAAATTTATTGGTATGGAGGCGAAAATGTTTGATGCCCGTGTACTAGATTCAGGTGCACGTTAAAGAACCTCAGGTGGTCGAAATTTGCGGAGCCCTCCACTACGGCGTCCCTCATAATCATATCGTGGTTTTGGGACGTTATACCCCAGATATTATTATTGTTATTAAATTTGTTGGTATGTGTCACAAAACAAATGTCAGTTTGCTTCTGGTCTATCACCCGCTCATTCTTTCTCTGTACTGCGGCACATATCTTGCCTAGCTTATTGGCAGCCGTAAAAACCACATTAATGCCGTATCTACCCCCCCACTTTCTTTAGCCTATCAGATACGCAATGAATGTAAGGAATACAGACGACATGCTTTTTCCTATTGCTTTCTGCAACCATGCTTGGACTTAACAAAACGGACTTCTTTAAAGGGGCCATGACACGGTCACCCAACAATTTGTGGTTTTCAGTGAAAAATTGAAGTAGAGGGTCTATTATACCTATACACATAGGTCGGCAAAAAGTGTGGAGCTCACTCAGACTCACTCATGAAATATATTTTGCCCTGAGAGCTCACTCGTACTCAGACTCACCAAATTTTTTCTCCACCGGACTCACTCGGACTCAGACTCACTGAAATTTTTCTCAGCCGGAATCACTCGGACTCAAACTCACCAAAATATTACCCACTCGACCTCACTCAGACTCAGACTCAGGGCTCGATCTGAGTCTGAGTGAGTCTGAGTGAGTCGACTCATGAGTGAGTTTGCCGACCTATGCCTATACATATTTAAAACTTGGCCTGTAAAAAGAATGTTTCAGTTAAAAATGGGCCCTAGAAGTCGCCGGCTGTAAACCCCGCCCACAGCCAGCGACCGCCATTTTGCCATGGTGTGTGTGACGTCATCTGCTGCACAGAGCGGCGCCGTCATTTTCTGCCAAAGTTTCAGCCGCTGAAAATCGTTCAATTTCATTGCCAAGCTGAAGGAAGATGAAATAGCTCAATTGAACGTGCGGATGACCGCAGAACAAAATCGTTCGCCGGAATGCAGACGCTCGCAAAGGAAGCAGCTCGTCACGTCACGTCACGTCACGGCTCACGAGTACGTCAGTGTTGCCGGACTCTCAGGCCGCTCGCGTGTTTAAAAATATTCAATTATGAATTAACTGCTCGACCAAATGCGCTAAAATTTTGCCAGCTTGTTTGTGAACGCACAAGGATTAACCGACATAACACAGATTATGATTGAAAATTGGGTGTCATGGCCCCTTTTTAAGCGTTCAGCGAATCTTTAACATGAATACTTAGCAACTAGCTGAGCTCTCTATTATTCTAAGCCTTCTTTGCATTACCATAAAACAGCACAAGACGGAGGCAGAGAAGGCAGACACCAAAGCTCTGCATGCTGCGGCTATGCGACCACTTTGTACTTTGTCAATTACATTGCAGTAATGCACACTGCACGCCTCGAGTAACAACGTGCAATAACAAGTATGCACTAAGTTGTCGAAGTACGCACTAGGGGCAGGATATCGCTATCGCGTTCAACCCTTAAAGGCGAAGCTTAAGCGTCCCCCAATTTCTATTTGTGCAGGTTATACATGAGAAAATATGGTATATATATCCAGACCTGTTGAATGTGTGTTCAGGGTAAAAGTTGCAGATGTGCATTAGCCGGTGCCAACTTTGTGCTAACATTTAGTAACCTAACGTGTGAATCGGCAATTAGAAGTACGTGGGACCAATGGAGCTCTGAAAATCCAGCGAATGGAAAATGTGGTGAAGGCCAAGTTCAGTCAAGATTTGTTAACTGTGATTTACGGACATGCACTCTTTTTCTAGATTTTTTTTTCCTCTTATTATACAAATTGTTTTATATGGATTTTTTTTTCGACATTACTTTCCTCGGTGAGCTGTGCCTTCGGACAAGTTTACAACTTCGTGTCTGTGTCTCTTTGGACGCGAGAGCCAATTTTTCATGAACACGTGCGTATACTGAATGGTGGAATGTGTTACCTTCAATAAAGGTTATATTTTTGTGAATCACAGTGCACCCATTTGCATCTCAACTTACTGTGGTGAATGGTTGAACATTTTACTTTGCCTGTCACTGCAACAGTTTAAGGTCAAACTGTGGTGCAATCAACAGTTAAAAAATGCCTTCGTTTAGGTGCTATGCGTGTTGATACATTCATTTGACTCATTGGGCTCATATTGAAAGAAATACAATATATGCATTATATAGAGCATGTAGCTAACTGCCCGTGTACTAACACTGTAAATTGAAATGTAGACAGGAAATTACTAATGTGAATGCCCATTGCTTGTAATTACGTGGAAGCATAACATGCCATCGTTCTATAGCCAGATTAGAATGTTACAAATAGTCTCATGCATGCGGTTTGCAGTCTGAATTAAGCTGCGGTTACAAAGGCAGGTGAACCTGATAGTGAAACAACGCATCGGAGTAGTTTCCAAGTAGGCTGCATTAGAATTTACGTTGACGCGCTGCCTGCATTGATATAAAGGGACGTACCAAATCTTCAACATGAGAATTATGGAACAAACGGTTGTGATTAATGCGTGGTACGTTTACAAGAATAGCGGTCCGAACGCAATAGTATTCCATAATTATGATGGTGCAGAATGATCAGTTGCAAAATACAAAACCTAACAGAAAAATGACAATGCCAGCATATACACACGTGGGAGTTAAACATAGCGCTAATGTGTTCCCATTTTTTCTTTTTTTTTTTCCAGGCACTTAGTGCAACCATCCTACCGTGGTAGAAACCTTGTTACTGTAACCAAACCCTCATTCCTGGATTCAGGTCTTGGCAGGTCACTGTACAAGTGAAGTTTAAAAAAAGAGTTAATTAGAATGGAAAGCAGGCAAGCGTTTGTGCCAGCTATAAGTCTCCAAGTTTCTGCGTGGTGCTGTTTTTATTTTATTTTTTTTCTAAATTGTGTCTTGCTCTATGACATGTTTTGACGCGCATTCATAGGCTAACACCGGGTCCTGCAGGCCCACTAATGTTCACCCCCCTCAATCGCTGTGTATCCAAAAAAAAAAGCTACAAAACCCTGCTTGCAGAAACTGTGTGATGTATATATTCAATGCAGCATATGGATCTGACCTACAGGTACAACACTGCACTTTCCTATATCTTATAGTCGGCTACAGCGCCGACAGAACCGTGGCGCGCGCCTGCTTTTCGCTTGTGAAAGACAGTTGTGTTAACTGGTTTCCGCTTGAACCGTAAGTATACTTTTTCTCTGGTAATGTAAATACGAAGCATATAAAGAGTTAAATGTTCGTCGCTACTACCTGAAAGATTACATTTGATTGAGCGGTAATGTCAGAATCCCTGAAGAAAATTTACCAGGATGAAAGTTTGCGACCTAAAACGTAGCGCATTCTTCCAGCTAAAATTTATTCGAAAAGCGCAGAGGAAAAGAACCAAGCCAAAAAAGAAAAGAGAGAAAGAAACCCGGGTGTGAACAACAAAAAAAAGATTTAAAAAGTGTCACACTAGGAAAAAAGAGCAATAATGTGCTGCACGTGGCTGACGTAATATTCTTTTTTAAAACAAGAAACAAGACAGTATTTGCATAAATGGGCATTTATTACCGCGATACATACTGCGTATATCATCTGGCTGGTATTCATCATAGAGCAGGTAGCGCAAAAATTACGGGGACACAAGAAAGCAACATAAACACGAGACGAGCGCTAACTTCAAACTGAAATTTATTCTCGGAATCCACGCCTATTTATAAACCAGCAGAGATCAAAACAGCACATCGTCACCCAAGAACGTACATCGTAATTCACAATGAATAGTATGACAGCATCTTGATCGGCTCTTGCAACAAAAATGATACAAGCAAAATGTAACACAGCCAAGATAAGCTAAAAATTGAACGCGAGCGATTCGAGTACGTGTGCTCAAACTAGAGACTTTTATCGCGCGGAAAGCATAGGCGCCAGGTTAACTGTAAAAGTCTAGTTGTGGCACAAATATTTTTTCAACATTGACTAGCTACTTTTTAGTACAATCAGATTTGAAATCAGCAATAAAAAATAGGCACTTTTGGTTGGGAAATTTTCAAAAAAAAATAAAGCACTTAAGGGGCTCCATCGAAAATGCAGCCACCGCGACCTGCGGGTCAACAGTCGAGCACCATAACCACTGGACCACAGGGGCGCCTGTGGTCCAGTGGACTGCCCCTGTGGTCTAGAGGACCACTAGACCACAGGGGCGGCCGCCCCTGCGGTCTAGTGGTCGTCTAGTTCAAGCTCCCGGAAACAACCGCTAGCAGCAGTAAATGGGACACGCCGGCGAGCATTCGCCGCCGCACTGGCATGTTGCCAACGATTCGGAATGCCAGACCGCGGAGAGCCGTCAGCGGAAAGGAGACTGAACGAATGTGCGTTTTACCGGCAACGCAATTGACAATGTAAAAAAAAAAATGCAGTGGCTTAGCTCGGCTATGCCAGGATATACGTAGCGTTACCTTAGGTTCAGCTGATTATTCTTAGCTTTCCTGGTTGTCAAGCTTCCGCGCTTTTCTGGACCGCTCAGCATTTGCGCTCTTCTTCTTCACACTGGCAATGATACACCAGCCAGCCGGCCTGACAACTGGCTAACCTCTCTGTCCTTCCGTTTTAAATGCGAAGCATTTCTTAGCGAACCTCAGGCACTTTGGCCGTTTCTATCTACATATCTATCTATCTATCTATCTATCTAGCCGCCTACGTCTGGGCGCTCTCCTGGTCGTCTCCATAACCTGTAATATACCAAACTTGGCATAGCAGGGGATCAGTGTATGGCGAACACGATTCACTGTTCGTGACATGAATAACGCAAAATACATGTCACCTACGTCATGAAACCCTTTCTCTCAGTCACGTGTGGCACATACCCGTAAACCACAGTTCATGTTATGCGGGTATGTGCCACTGGTGATACCGATTCTCAACCAATACAGTAACAGCGAACAGAGACATTGACACGGAAGGAAAGTGATAATATCACTGTTGCGGTTCTTTGTCCCAAAACCACGATATGGTTATCAGTGACGCCGTAGCGAAGGGCTAATTTCGACCATCGGGTATTCTTTCACGTGTACCGACATCGCACAGAAGACGGGCATCTAGCTTTTTGCCTCCATCGAAATGCGACCACCGCGTCCGGGATCGAACCCGCGACCTTCGGGTCAGCATCCGAGCACCTTAACCGCTACACCACCGCGGCGGACGCAAGGAAAGGGAGGAAGCTGAAGACAGAACACCCCTCGATACCCATCGATAACGCTCAGCTACCATACACGCGTTCACGTGGTCCGCAACGTGGACCACGTGGATTACGCGAAAACCGAGGTGAATGTCCCTACAATAAATCTGCTGAGAGAACCAGGCATCTCATCACTACCGGTGACTTGAACATTGATATATCAAGACCCAACAATGCTTGGTGCTTATACTGCGTGAAAGACGGCTTGGATCTGGAGAGGGCATCAAAAGACGTCGCTGCCACGTCCACCACAGGAGGCATCATAGATCATTTCGTCGTAAGAGGCATCCACGATTTCCACCAGCTGCTTTATACCCCGCCCTTCACTACACTTAGACTCCTCGTAGCCGCGATCACGAACGGATCCGATTAACAAGTCCGGTCCAGCTGCTTGTGCTCACTGATCATGGTGGTGATGACCTTGTTCAAGAACTGTCAAGAACCCTTTCTACACATACACACGGGCTCGTGAAACGTGCGTGCGCTCTTACTCGTAATGGACACGTATAAGCATAACAACTGTAACTGTGACTATAACGTACGTGCAGTGTGCCTGCGCGTTCCGCTAGGCTGTGTATATATCTAGGGAAACTTTCCTGAATGAACCTTAGTTGCGAGTAACGCCTGTCCTGTGCATCTATGTTCCTTCTTTGTCCTATTAGGATTCGCGATATGCAGTATTGAAGGATATAAGTACTACATATTAGCTTACCGCGTCTGGTGTTGGTAACACCCTATGTTGCTGTTGGTATCACCCATGTTGCTGTTGGTATCATTACGCAGATGTAAACAATTGGTTATATATTACATTTGCGACTCTTCAACATATGAGCATACACCAACACCAACATATACCACTTCCATATTTCTCTAGCGTCATTCCGTAACGTTTCGCTCAATGTGAAATATTACGCAACAGTCACCATCCCGCGCGTGCTTCGCATAACATCGATTCCCACGGCACGTGGGATCTGCCGAATTTTTTCTTTTCTTCTTCCTCCTTCCCGCTTTATCTATTCCCCCGTTGTTACACGTCTGCACATGCGCGCATAATGAGAGGCGCTATCAAGCGGCTCCGGCGCAGCGTCAGACAGCCACTGCGCAACGGAGGTGGACAACTGGGCGCGCGCCGGCGCCAGTGCGTCTGCCACGGCTATGACGTCACTGTTCTAGAATGCGCAGACCGGCGAGGCGCGCACGGCGGCTCCGGTGCGCCATATGACGTCACTGCTCCTCGCGCATGCGCAGCACGGCTGTCGAACTGCCACGCGAAACTGTCCACCTCTGCCAGTGCAGCTAACACCACAAAAACCTAGAAACCTTTTAGGCCTAAACACACGTACGCGTTGCAGGGTGCGACTTTTTGACGCGTCGCCGCGTCAGAAGGTCACGCGCTGACACGTACGCTGCAATGCGTACATGTGTTCAGGCTTTCACACGTACACGTTATAGCGGGTCAGCGCGTGGCGTCTAGACGCGGGGCCCTTTCCCTATGGAGAGAGAGGGCGCGCAGCTACACGAAGCGTTAGCCAATTAGATTCGCGGTGGCTCTTCGATTGCTGTCGGCACTCAGCAAGCAAACTGGAAGAGCAAAGACAGACGAAAAAGAAGCTAGCGCGCTCCTCTCTCCACAGGCAAAGTACGCGGCGCCGCGTCCAGATGCCACGTGCTGACGCACTGCAACGCGCACGTGCAAAGGTTGTAACAGGCAATTTAGCAGACTTATAGCAGAGCCCCATAAAGAACCCTGGTTATGATAGTTAAGCTGTGTAGTTTTGCAGTCTCTAGCGCAAAAAGTTCTTCTGATACTTTTGTGACTACCGTAATAATTGCACTGGGAAGTTTTCTTTATTTTTCTGTCACGATGACAAAAAATTATAGAGAAAACAGCGCTTGAACCATACTTAAAACGTGGCACTTGTCTACGCAATGTTTAATGATGTCGTCTTCAAAGTTCGCGGGCTGTCTCAAGTTGTTATAAAAGGTGGAACGGAAGAATAACGTTTTTTTTTTGTAAAAACAGATATTTCCAGATAATATACAAATAGAGTAATATAAGGTAAGTAAAATTCAAAACCAATAGCCTCAAATTTTAATTCTGAGTACTAGAACCGAAAACCGATGTTTCGATCTGTGCCCGATCGCGCGTTTTGGGCCGGCGTAAACAAAGCACGTGACCGCACGTTTCTCCGCACGGATTGCCGGTCAACGAAGGAAAATTCGGTCATGGTTTAGTATTTGTTCACGGAATTTATCGGTTTTCATGTGTGCGGACTTTGGCGAGCGCATCTCGAGACAATGACGCTCTTCTACTTGCCCGGCACCGCTAGTCTATTGGAAGAGCTTGACAAGAAGCTTCTCGTGTTCCTGCGCGACGGACGCACCCTGATCGGCTACCTGCGGAGCATAGACCAGTTCGCAAACTTGGTGCTGCACCAGACAATCGAAAGGATACACGTGGGCCGGCAGTACGGAGACATACCGCGCGGCATCTTCGTCATACGCGGCGACAACGTCGTGTTGCTCGGTGAGATCGACGAGGACAAGGAGAAGGACGCCGACCTGGAAGAAGTGAGCGTCGAAGACATACTCGAGGTGCAGCGCATCGAAGCTGACGCCAAGCAGGAGCTGGAAAGGCAGAGGGCGAAGGCCATGAAGGACCGGGGACTGCACTATCACCAGGAGATCACTCACGACGATTACTGATGACTTAACTAATATCCGTGCGCGCGCTCGCCGGCAGCGAGCGTGTTTGTGCGCGCAGCCGTTTCGTTGCGATGTATAATTAAGAACACGCTTGTTTTTTTCATTTTTTTTTAAGACTCACGAACGACAGCTCAAGTTCGTTGTTAAAACGTGGCGCGCGATAGTTTCGTTTTTGCGTGAATAAAGATTTCATTCAGTCATAAGCACGTGTGTCGTTGTGTTTGACAGGGAAGTACCGCGCGCATTGGTTTCGTGGCCTATCACTTATCGGCCGACGACCCTTCTTCTAGCTAAGTGTCAAAGTCCAAATGGACATTGTTTTCACGGGACAAGGAGAACCCGTTTAATCTGCTGCCTGTCTCGATAGCCGCTCGCACGATGACAGATGAGTGGTTGTGGGGGAACGACGATGCCATGGTCATCGGCATCACCGCCGGCCCGAGTTTTTGCGGATGTTTGCGTGCGGACTGCTGCTAAATCCCGCTGCTGCCTTGCACGTTGTGTAGGGTGTCCCCGCTGGCGGCAACGCCGCGGTTGGCGTTGACATAAGGCGATACTCGATGCCCCCATGTTCACGCACCGTCCTGCTGGGGAGTCATTCGCTGCCAAACGCGTCCGTCCGATGACAGCGACTGACGATGTCCGTCGTCAGGAAAAAGTCGACCGCCGACCCGAAAAGCATCGGCCCTTCGCTCTGCGTCACAGAACTCGTCCAGGTAAAATTTGCAGCTGCCCCTCGCACTTTCACGAGAGCTGCCTAGTTTCCTCGGCGCGCTAGGAAGGTCGGCGTGTCCGCAGTGGCGCGCAGTTTTTGTCAGCGCGGCACGAGATCTGACAGCTGCGTGTTTGCTTCTCGCATTTCAGTTGACTCAGCTGGGCATTCCGTTGGAGCACGTCACATGGCCGCGTGTTACGATCACCCCGAGCCAGTGGCTCTGCATTCGCCACACCATGACCTGCCGAAAGTGAGTTTGCTGTTGTAGCTGCTGGGCCGCAGAAGCTCGCGAGCGTGGTAGCATCTGTCGGGAAGCGCGCGCTACCGTTTCACGCGCCCCAGTGCGCACGTTCTGGCTATGCCAAGTGCTTGGAATACTCACGTCCGTAAGCTCTCTCTGTTCAAAACACGCACTGTTCTAACAGTAAAATGAGAGCCGCAGGGCTATGTTGTGCCCCGTCGCTCCTACACCTTCACGCATACTACAACATGACACATTGCATGTGACATTTTGGATTCGTTTCATATCAGTGAATGTGCCCCTGTCGTGGGCACACCCTCTGGAGCCAAAGAATTTGCATTGATGCCACAGTATCTTCCGATACGGTGGCAGTATCAGAAGGAAACATAGTTCTTACATAATACACAGTGGTATTCGAACCACCAAAGATGAAGTCACAGCTTGGGGGTTAAACCAGAGCAAACTGACAACTCCTGCGGCTTGTCGTTAGTCCCTGTCCCATAAGCATACATGCTACAGCATCTGAAATTTTACATGACTATGTGAAACACATCTAATGATTTTGCGATCATGCGCTGACTGTAGATTGTACCTGTGAGGTGTAGTATCAGATAAGGCTTTACAGAGCATTTTGCTCCTCGAATCCAGTGGCCCCACTTCAAGACCAGAGACATTGATCTTAAACTAGAGGGGTAGAGAAACAGGAGAGGGGAAAGGCATGTAGATTAACCACCACGGAATATTAAAGACGATAGTCTTTCTTGGGGAACTTAAACGCAGAAATTTTGGCCTGTCTATCTGTCTGTCTTTCTGTCAAAGTTGAACCACTTGCTTACCGCCCACCCATCTTGAGCTGGTACGGCTGTTCATACTTGTGAACGTTGTTGATCAAAAAGTAAATATTACACATATCTGAGGCGCAAGATCACTAGGTAAGTATTAGGTGGTGTGTTCCTTTAATAGAAAATACATAGATACATAATTCTAAGACTCTAGTTTCTTAAGCTGCGGCTGCGCTGAAAATGCCATGCTATGCGCGCCGACGAACGCCCTCTGCCACGGAGGAAGGAAACCCTCTGCACAAGCTCATGTTTCCCGATGTTGCCAGATGGCATCCATATCGCACGCAGCGTTAGAGTTATTGTATATGCTACCTTTAGGTAGCAGAGTTGCGAATCTGTATTCCAAACGCCGCTAGCAACCATGCATTGCGGAGAAGCTGACGCTCGGTCCAATTTTTATACTTCTCGACGCCGCCGCTGCGGCGAACTGAATTAACACTAGTCATCGACAGCCAATGTTTATCGGCGGTCTTCGACACGCCGGACATGTTAATCGGCGACACAGTAGGCATGTCGCCTGCAAAAACGGAGTGCGACTTCACCGCATAGCTGTGGTTGCTAGCTGGACCTATGCGCAACTCTGCTACCTAAAGGTAGCATATACAGTAACTCTAATGCAGCGTAGACGCAGCGCCTCCTCTATCGTCTTTACACGGCATTTGCAGCGGAGCATGCAGATACGCGGCCAATTTTTTTTATATGCTACCTTAAACTGCGGAATGGGGAGGGTAAAGAGAAAGCACAGGCACACCACCACAATCAGTAACTATTGCTGCTGACTTTTGTTGTGAAATAACACTTGTGTCACAAAAAATAGCAATACAGGCTACAGCCGCTTGTGCAGGCTTGCTGTTAAGAACTACAACAGTGCTTTTGTCACGGTCAGCTGCAATGACATACGGGATTGACATTTCAATATGGTTTCCTCTCATGTAGGTCTTTGGTGCAAATCAGCTAGCCCAATTTCAAATGATAGTCTCTGCTCGATAATTGAGCAAGGACAGTAACACATAATGTGTCAGTGTTCTTAAACTAGAGTGTGTGAAAATGTATATTAACCTGAAGCGTGGTTGAAGGTGTCCTATGAGAAGTGAATTTGAGTGAACTGACACTGTGGGTGTGACATAGCAATGTTATTTGCCGCAGTGCTTCCAGCAGTGCCGACCGGTGCTCTGTGGTGACAGTGTTCAACCCACAGAGGTCTGCACCGCAGACTTACAAGGTCGAGGCACGCTGTGCCAAGCTGAACCCAGACAAGCCTCTATTAGCCATCACAGGTAAGAGATGCACCTTACAACTATGGGCATTTATTTATTTAAAACGTCATTGAAGGTGTGTTTGCAGTGGGGCTTGAATACTCTCAGATGGGGGGGGGCATCTCACAAAGTGACTGGAGAAGATGAAAAAATGGTGTCACCATTTATTTAATAAATAAATATCAATGCCATCATTGGCATTGGTATAACCAGAGGGGTGGTTTTAGGGTTTAAACCCCCCTTAGATTTAGGTGCACGTTAAAGAACCCCAGGTGGTCGAAATTTCTGGAGCCCTCCACTACGGCGTCTCTCATAATCATATCGTGGTTTTGGGACGTTAAACCCCAGATATTATTATTATTTAACCCCCCCCCCTTTACTCTTTATGTTCTGTATCTGTCTACACATAAACAAACACATGAACGTACATAAACCGCGGTTGTATCTGCCCCTGATCATTGGTGATCATTATCTCGATAAAATACTATACAGTGATTTGACACTGGCTCTGAAACAGAATCATGGGTCTAAACGAACTAATTTGTTGCACACTCTTGTGAACGTGGCAGAAGTTTGAGCGTGCATAATGTAATGATTCTGTTCCAGTACTATTCCTTTTCACCTTTTTGTCAGTGGTTCCACCTGCGTTATCACTAGAGGCCGGATTTTTACGCATTAAAAAAGCGCATTTTAGGCGTCAAAAATAGGCAGACAAAACGACGTTGCAGGCCTCCAAAACTTATAGGCACAATAAATTTTACATGCAAATAATTTCAAGCCAAGAAGTGCGCGACATGCATATGCAACAGGAAAGCAAGAAATGTTATTGTTTATGATGACGAAGGCGCCAACAGCTTAACATAGCCGTGCAATTGTTCCTTGTCCCGCACGGCTCGCAGAACACGGTCTTTCTGTTTATTCTGTAGCATGGAGAGTCAAGTGTCCGCTATTGAATCAGCACACTCATGGGGGTCCTTCTTTTCGGCATGAATGAGAAGGGCGGAGCAGGAGAGGATAGCCGGACAGCTAAAAAACCAGAAATGAGGGATGCCTCCTACTGGTTGTGTCGAATTACATAGAGCCAGTTTCTCCCCTGGGGGTGAACACCTTAAAATATAGATTATGAACAAAAAAAAACACGTGTACATGTCACAGTTTACTGCAGAACTGTTGTGGTCGAGGTTTGCCATGTGTCGCAGATAGAAAGTAATTGTCGTCATGAGCTGGCACATGTTAAGTCACCGCCCAGGCACTCTGTACAGATAGTTAATGAGAGAAGCTGAAACGGGCGACCTCTAATCGGTGTTTGCTGTCTGTGTGTTCTCTCACTAATTTTTAGTGGACCACTGTGGTGAGTAGTTGGATTTACCCAATTTCTGTGGCACATATGCCCTATAGGAGTTCTACAGCAGAGCTGCTATGGTCGAGGAGTGAAAAAGGTAGAAGGCGAGAGAACGGCTATAGAGAGAGAAAGACAGAAAGAAAGAGCAAGAAAAAAAAGAGAAGAAATACAGAGCAAGATAGAAAGACAGAGAATGAGACAGAAAGGACCCACACTAAAAAATAAAAAGAACGATAAAAAAGCAAGCATAGATTTATAGTATAGTACGGAGAGGGGTGGGAGAAAGGCAGGTGAGAGGGTAAAAGCCTAGCCAAGCCAGGACCAGCTAGGTGCCCCAGCCTTGCATGACTTTGTGCAAGTTGCACTGCTTTTTTTGTGTTTTCTTTTGTTCTTCACTTTCCTTTCCCCTGATGGCTCTCTGTGGTCTCGCATTCACCAACCGCTCGCGCCATGTCAGTGCAGCGATGTATGCTGGCCGGGCGCGTCCCACTTCGCTGCTGCTGGCAGTTGTTTTCCGGGAGGTTGAACTAGATGAATAGGTTGAACCCCATAGAGTTATGAGCAGTGTTACCCAGTAGTATGAATAACGGCCTCAAACTGCACTCAAAAGCGAAATTTGAGGTTAAATAGTGTTCATATAGGTGCTGATTTCAAAAATAGGCATTTATAGGCCCTTATAGGCTTTTATAAGCACAATAAAAACACTATGAAACACCTTCATAACCTCTAATTCATGCTGATATATCAGTGTGGGGTGATAAGAGCACAAGCAATGAAATAGGCATTTGCCTAAAATCCGGTCTCTAATTATCACTGTCCGCCATTTTAGATAGATAAGTAGGCAATAGAATCAAGCATAAGGTATACTTGCACTGTAGTGGCTTTAGTTCGCACACTGTATTGCCTGATGCCTACACTGAGCACAGAAAAGCAAGAACAGTAAAAACATGCATTCAGGTGCATGTTTAAATACCCAAATAATGTCGTATAAAATAGTCCAGTCTCTCTCACGATGGCATGCATGCCTAGTAATGATGATGCGGTTGTGGCATGTAAAGCTTGACTTTATTTTTTCAAATTCAAGAATTCAACTGCATGCTGGCTCTTAAACGTAAAGTGGGGCTGCTTCGACCCAATGAAGAACGACTCAACTTGTGAGCGCACATTTGCTTGTGAATGCGAGCCTGGGAGGCATCAATAAGTAGTGATGAGACGGGGTGGCACAGGATCATATCATTCACGGATGCAAATGGGTACCTTGTGGAACACATTATATACGAAACAATTTTTCTTTGTTGTGAAAAATGTACAGCAGACTCTGGCTTCTATTCGATGCGCTTGAGGTGCTGTAGTGCCTCAAATCTACATTCAGCGAGGAGTTCTTTCCATGAAAACCTGTTCAGTTTCGTCATGTGGCCTATGCGAGTGAAACTCTCCCAGCAAATGCCAAAGGGAGCTTAGCCTAATTAAAGTTATTCCCTGAGAGCTTGAGGTCTGCATAAAATTTTTTTACAGATGTGTGCCAGTTATTATGACCTGCATTTGTATCTGAGCTATATTTGGTTAAAAGTGGCACCAAATATAGGTGGTTGCTACAACGAGAAAGGTGGTTGCCACCTTTCTCGTTGTAGTAGTGGTAGTTATAGTAATACAGTAAAACCTGGTTAATTCAAAGTTACTGGGACTGTGAAAAATCGTCGAATTAAGCGGGTTTTCGGATTAACAAAACATACAAAAAGCAGGATGCAAGGGTCTTTGAATTTTTGAAAGTGAGCAGAGGTGGTCGTTTGCTGTGCCTGCTAGTTTGTGGCTCCAAGCGTTATGTTTTCCAGCAATACCCGGGCCAAATTTTGCCGCAAACCAGGAGAAACGGTGGGCCTCCCTGCTGCCAGCGCAAAAAGAAAAAAAGAAAGAAAAACTGTCTTGTTAGCTGAAATGCGCGCCTGCAGAAAAGAAACATGCTTCACTGCAGCACAGTGGTGACACGCGGGCAGCACGTCACCAGCTCCTCGCAGCGTCGGCGCGTCATGATGCAACCATTCGGCCATTCTTTCTGGTAAAATAAAGTCGGAGGTTCGAATATATCGCGATTTCCGTCAGACCGTTCGTTACAATTTTTTCTTTTCCCAGAAAGAATGGGTAAATAATCATGACATTGCGATAAGCATGTGACATGCGGCCCGCATGTCGCCGCTGTGTTGCAGTGAAGCATGTCTTTTCTGCAGGTGCATGTTCCAGCTGACCACAAGACCGCTTTTTTTTTTTTGCGCTGGCAGCAGAGCGAGGTTGTGGCGCTTGAGCTGTCACTCATTAGTATCGCTACATTACATTGCCTTGTGGCTCCTAAGGGCAGTCGTTTTCATGGATTTGCGGCGAAATTGGGATCGGGAATTGGCACAATGCACCCAAAGTTTTTGAATTAAACGACCACTGCTTCAAATTATCCACTCGTATTTACATTGAAAAATCACTCGAATTAAGTGGGGTTTGGAAATATTCGAGTTCGAATTAATGAGGTTTTAATGTAGTTTATTACATGAAGGACAAAAAGCAGTAATGGTATAGAAGGCAGCAGGCATTGTAACCATCTCACTCTGCAGCATACACTTGAACTGTCCCTTGTTCGCAGGAAGGATACGGTCTAAGTGAAATGATAGGATAGAGCAGTTACGTCATCATAGGATGTAAAGAAAACAGGGAGACATGAGTGAAGTTGAGGACGTTGTTATCAACGCGTGACCACTGTTGCATGCAGACCAGTGGGCGCTGTACCTGTACAGCACACGCACCAAGAAGTTGCTGCACAAGAGCCGGCTGGAGCGAGATCTCGTCTACTGGGCCTGGGTCACACCGTCCACTCTGGGCCTGGTCACCCGCGACGCTGTCTTCCACTGGGACTGCTCTTCGGGTGAGTACTGTGCGCCCCCGTGTTGGTCGAGGCGATACTGTTGGTCTAAACTTAATGCTAAACTTGTTCTATGTTCGTAATCCACTGCTAATAGTGTATGATGTACAGCCAATGGGATGCAGGCTCTGTAGTGCTTGTGAACTTTTTGAACTTATGCTGTTATCATGTGTTGCACTTCTGACCGAGAGGAACAGTGCTCATTTTAATCCATTGGCTCCTGTGTGCAAACTACAGAACGGTGCTAATCACAAACGAGAATTTTGATCGCACTTGGGCTTAAACACAATCAGGAGTGGCCCGTATGACTGTGGGTATTGGGTTCATTCAATTTCGCAAGAACTCAACAGAGTTCAAACACATCTACTTTGCTCCTAAGTGTAACAGAAGTTTGCTGAACACCGTTTCAGAACTGTTAGAAATGGCACTGTGGCTTACTGGGCCCATTGGTAGTCCGTACCGAGTGCAAACGGCGTAAACCGACTTGAAGATGAGAAGCCATAAGTCCCGTGTGCTGTCTTGCTTCTTTTCATGTCCATGTTGGTTTTGTGCTGTTTACATTTATTTAAAAGCAGTCCTCGTTCATGAGACTGCATCCAGCTGTGTGCGCATGAATTTGCTGTATCCCATAGCAATGCCACGTACACAGTGGGGGTGGGGTGCTGTTCCTGTGTGGCTGGGCAAAGGCGGGGGGGAACCTTCATCAGGCATAGTCTGGGCACCTAATGATGGAAAACCCAAATCAAGGCTTGTTCTTGTTTGCAAACCCTCCCTTTCCTGCGTTTAATGGTAGGCAAAAGCTTGCTGCGATTGAAATTCATTTTAGTGGTTATAACACGCAGCATGCGAGGGAACAAACAATGGTGGAACATTGAGTGACAGGAAGAGAGGAGAGTGCAACATAGAATAAACTGGGGTTGGTGATATCCTTGTTGACATTAAGAGCGAAACATGGACATGAGTGGGTGACGTGATGCTTTGAGCAGATAACCAATGGTCAGTGAGAATGACGGAATGGGTACCAAGGGGTAGGAAATGCACTGGAAGCTGTCAGAGATGTAGGATGGGTGATGAAATCGGGAAGTTCAGAGGAATGAAATGGAATCAGCTCGTACAGAACAGGGTAAATCGAAGATCACTGAGAGCAGCCTTTGCCCTGCAGTAGACATAGAGCAGGCCGATGATGATGATTACGATGTACACTCCGTTTCACACATCAAGTGCAACGCTGGGGAAGCCATGCAAGATGTCTGGTCAGCAGTGTGTGCAACTCCGCGCGTCTCGTGGTCGGCTTTCACCGTTGTAAACACTCGTGCGAGCCAAGCACGAGCCTCTTGGCGACGCGTCGCGATGGGCTGCAAATGGAATAGTACCACAGAAGACGCCAGGCCTGCACGCAGCGTGCAGCACAGTCGCAGCGAAAGCTCGAAGAGCGGCCTTTCTAGAGCCCGTTCCAAACTCTCTTGGGGCATCTAACACAAGTACACATGCAAGGCATCCACTACGCCATAAATCATAATTTTTGTGAAGTAGAGAAGCACCAGGTATGCCACTTTTCGTCTTTCTGTGGCTAAGCTACACACCTGTGAGGCATTATGTGCGCTTTGTTGATGCTGCGTGTGGCTGATGACGATGAAGATTTATGGCTGAGCACTTTGTAGTGGGTGGGAAGCTTGTGAACCACACACTCGCGCAATTAGCATTGTGTGACACCTGGTTGTTGTATTACTCTTCTGCCACGCTATATTACACTGGTTAACGCGATTCCTTGCCCGACATGACGCCTGTACTATAGGGTCTTTTTGCAAAAGAGTTTGAAGCACTGGTATTCTACCACTGTGTGGTAGAATACTCGACTGCAACGCAGAGGGCCCGGGTTCAAATCCCAGCCGATCCTGGATTTTTTTTATTTATTTAATTTTTTCTTATTTCGCGCGATAGCGGTTACGGACACCGGTGGCGGCGGACAACTACGGCACTGTTGTTGTGATCTCATAACAGCTTTAGATGCGAAAACGAGAGCAAATAAATGCTAAGCGATCCAGCCACATAATAACAGACGTGTAAGGGCATTTGTTTGCTTGTGAGGCACAAAAC